>NC_067399.1:550122491-550427491 GCF_016432865.1 Antechinus flavipes | reverse complement strand
TTGTATATTTATTTCATGTACCCATATACCTGGAGTCATATAAAAATTTCTCAAGTGAAAAGGAGTCATAAGTGGAAAAAGTTTAAGAAGCCCTGTTCTAGATTGTAGAGATATTTCTGAAATCTCATTTTATCATCTAATATGTTAACCATTACTTCCAGTTTTATGTCATATGCTGATTTGATAAACATGCTATCTATGCCTTATCCAAGTTACCAATCAAAATATTTACCATCCAGTCAAGCATAGATCCCTGGGGCATATTACTAGAGATGTCTAGCCAAGTAAATATCAAACCATCAACAACTCTTCTTTAGTTCCAGCTATTTAATCAGCTGTAAACCCACCTAAATGAATTATTGTTCAGTTCATTTCTCTTTTACAAAGGATACCATGAGACATTTTATTAAAAGTGATGCCAAAATCAAAATAAACTATATTTATAGGGTTTTCCTCATCTATCTTTCTAGTAACCACAATAAAAAATAAAATGAGGGTACTATGACATGACCTATCTCATTGAAGCCATATTGGCTCTTTATTGGCCCACCTCATTCATTAACCATCTCTTTAAAAATACACTCTGGAATTATATTGTAGATTCTACTTTATGTTCCCCACCTTTTAAAAATCAAACAATTATCCTTGTCCAATCCTCATCATCCATGATCTTTCATAGATCTCTGATAGTTACTCAACAATCATATCTACTAGTTCCTTTAATTCCTCCTATTTATATCAGCAACTCTCTACTATTTTTTTTTTTTTTTTGGATCTTAAGACCAGAAAAGCAATCTCCTTGTTAGAAGAACCAGAAACTAAATAAAAATTGAGCTATCTTCTTTCTCTGGAATATTTTATCATCCTATTCTGTACCAGCAGCAATCTCATCCTTTCTTAATTTTCTTCTTTCCCCAAATAGAGCTGTAAAGATCTCTTTTTGTTGTTCTTAGCATTGTTCACCAACATTAGTTTATTTTGAAATTTAACACTCCTGACACAATTCTTATAAGCCCTCACCACACTATTTTTTCATCCTCTGTTACCTTATGCTACCTCTAACTTCTGTTCTTGACTTTTGAAAATTTAAATTGGTTGATGAGCTTCCTTTTCACTGACAGTAATCTCTTGGATGATATCACCTTTTCTTCCTCAACAGAATTGTTCTTTAGAATTTCATATTTGATTTTACTGTCTTCCTGTCCAGCATGACAAAATATTGAACTTGCAACCAAAAAAACCTGGATTCAGATTCCACCATTGACAAGTCACTAAGCTTTTATGAGTCCATTTCCTCCTCAATAAAATAGTGTGATAATGTTTATATCACTTAATTCATGAGGGTTGTTATCAGGCTTAAGTAACATAATGACTGTACATGTTTTATAAAGTACTGCCTTACAGTCAAGTGTGTTGCATTGCATTCCTCCAGGGATATTGGTATTCTTAGTGGGACTGAGAGATATTGCTCATTTCTGACAATAGCTCAAGTTCCCAACAATTGTGTTCCTCTAATTTTTGAAGTCCCTACCGCCCTAGGCCCATTGAATTAGCTTTAAGAAAATTCTAAAGGCCTCTTTCCTTTTTGTTTTAAGTTGAGGAATATTTTGTAATGATGGTTTTAGATCAAGTTAGCATTATCAGGGTGGGAGATATGACTATTACTGCATGAGAACTAGTGGCCAATAGTAGCCCAAATGATCATGTAAAACCAAAGACTTTCTTTTTTAAGATAATTTTATTTTATTGTTATTATGAATTTTATTAATACTAACAAATGTAAAATATTCTGTATAAGAAACAGAAAAAGCTTTTTCTATGAATCTCTATTTACATACAACTTAAAAAAGAATGTTAAATTTAATGTTATAATTGACAGCCAACACTCACATATTTAACTTTTGCAACTTTAAGCATTCACATCATTTTATTAGTAATCTCATTTTCACTTTTACATTGGCAACATTCTTGGCTATGTAAAGTAGAGACAGAATATCAGAGGTGATGCTAAGACTTCACCCACCTCAGCATCTTCTGATAAGAGTGACTAAAATCTCAGGAACATCTCCCTTGATTTTTACAAGGCCAAGTTAAAGAGATTTACAATAAAGTAGTGTAAAGTACAATGCCCTCACATTACCATCTGAAAGAGTATGAGGTAAGATTCAGATTCAAAAATGTTTTAGTTTTAAGAATTTTATTTGCTTTATAGTTTTTATAATACTTTAGATTTCATGTGTTATAAAAATGAATATTGTTTGAAATCTTTTTTTTCCCACTGAGATTTTAGTACAAAAGCTTGAAGAATTCTAGGAAATTGTTAGTCAGAAAACTGTTTTACAGGTTAACAATTTTACATTTTATGGAATATTTTATAGTTACTGTGTAAGGAAAAGAGTACATCATCAGAATTAAATGTTTTGTTATAAAGCATTATATTCAAGAAAGTATATTTCAGTGAAAAAGTATAGTTTTTGGTGATTGTAGGAACTTAACTCTCTTTACCAAAGGTTCAATGAATCAACATTCATGTTTTTTTCACTTTTATGCCACTTACAAGAAATATTATACCTGCAAAATTTGAGGATTGATTATACTTCTAACATGAGTCTTGTGTGTGTGTGTGTGTGTGTGTGTGTGTGTGTGTGTGTGTATCTCCTTCTAAACCTTCTACTCTCTTCAATAGCAAACATTTATCAGGGGAATATTGCAAACATTTATCAGGGGAATATTGCAAACATTTCTTTCCTGGTGAAATATTTCCCTTCGAAAGGGACCTGTATGTGCCAAAATGTTTGTGGCAGCCCTGTTTGTAGTGGCTAGAAGCTGGAAAATGAATGGATGCCCATCGATTGGAGAATGGTTGAGTTAAATTGTGGTATATGAACGTTATGGAATATTATTGTTCTGTACGAAATGACCAGCAGGATGAATGCAGAGAAGACTGGCGAGACTTACATGAACTGATGCTAAGTGAAATGAGCAGATCATTATATACCTCAACAACGATACTGTTTGAGGATGTATTCTGATGGAAGTGGATCTCTTCGATAAAGAGAGCTAATTCAGTTTCAATTGATCAAGGATGGACAGAAGCAGCTACACCCAAAGAAAGAACATTGGGAAATGAATATAAACTGCTTACATTTTGGTTTTTCTTCCTGGGTTATTTATACCTTCTGAATCTAATTCTCCCTGTGCAACAAGAGAACTGTTTGGTTCTGCACACATGTATTGTATCTAGGATATACTGTAACCCATTTAACATGTAAAGGACTGCTTGACATCTGGGGGAGGGAGTGGAAGGAGGGAGGGGAAAAGTCGGAAGTGAAGTGAGTGCAAGGGATAATGCTGTAAAAATTATATTATTATATTATATATATAATTATATATTGTAATTATAATTATAATTAAAAAAGAAATAGTTCCCTACTAATAATTGAAGACTATATTGATTTTATCCATGCAAGAAATTTTCAGTTTTATGCAATCAAAACTAATCATGACATCTTCTGTTTCTTTGTATGGTTAAGAATTCTTCCATATTTTTAATTGTGAAAGATATTTCCTTTACTATTCCTCTGATTTGTTTATGATGAGAAATTTTTTATCTAAATACTATATGCTTTTGAAGTATATTGTGTTGTGTTGTGTGAGATGTTAGTCTAAACTCTGATCACATTCTACTTTTATCAAAAGTCTTTGTTGATTAAAAAAAATTCTTATCTAATATTTAGAGGCTTTGGTTTTTAACAAACATTGCTATTATGTTCAAATGATTCTGTTTCTTATATACCTAATGTTTCACTAATAGATTTTTCCATTTAAAAAAAACCAAACAATTTGTACTGTTAGTTTGATGATTACTGCTTTGTAGGAAAGTTTGACATCTGCTATTACTTGCTTCCTTCCACTTTTTAATAATTTCCTTTGATATCTTCCTCATGGTTTTCTTTTCTCTTTTTAAAATCAGATTGTTCTACACTTTTTTTTTAAGTTACCAGTTTTTCTTGTCAATTTTGTATGTGTTTTACTTTCCATGTTCCTTATCTCTTCTTTTATTTGGAGGGTTTTATTTTTTATATTAAGTTGACTTATTGGTTTTCTAAGTTTTATGGTTGAATGTCCAGTTTGTTAATCCTTTCTTTCTTTTTTGATTAAAGTACTTAGAGGTAACATTTCCCTCCAGAGATTATTTGACCATATTCCAAAAGTTTGGTAAATTATTTCATTGTTGTTTTTTTTTATAATGAAACTGTAGTTTGTTCTTTATCTCATATGCTACTTATTTTGTCTCTAAATTTTAATTTTTTTCAAATTCTTTTTATTTGTTCCTCTATTTATTTATGATAATTTTCATTGCATTCTAGTCAGTGGATGATATGTTTCATTTTCCTGCATTTGTTAATAAAATTTTATGCTCCATTATGTGGTCAGATTTGTAACAGAGCTATTCATAGTTGAGGAAATATGTATATTTCTATTTCTATTCAGGAATTGCCAGATCCCTGTTTACCAGAAAACTATAATATTTAACTTTTCAAGACTTCTTTTCAGGTGCTTATTTTCTATCTTGTTTAAATTATTATTAAATTCATCTTATTCTAAAAGGGGCACAATAAGGTCCCCAACTATTTTAATTTTTCTATTTCCATGATTTGATTAATATTCCTTTAAATATTTCAAAGTTGTCATTTAATATATGTATAAATACTGATATTTCATTGTGGTATTTTTAATTATAATATATTTTCCCCACTTCTATTTTAATCATATATATTTAAAGGTTGTACTGAGAAATTGATTATTACCCCTGCTTTTAAAAATTTCTCTGAAGCATAATACATTTTTTCCTATTCTCTAATTCTTACTTAGGTGAGTTCTAAGGGAGCTTAGAACTAACTCTTCTAAGAACTGTTTTTAGATTTTGCTTCCCAATCTATTCTGTTACTTTTCCCATGTTATAGATGAGTTCATTATATCCATTTTCACAATTATCATTGCTAATTATGCAGTTTATTATATCATCTCTTCACATATTTTTTCTTCTCCTCTGCCTCTTTCTTTCCAAAGAAGGAGGAAGAGAAGAGGGAAAAAAAATCTGATTAACACTAATAATCCATTACTGAAATAGTCTATTTTTACTTCCCTTTTCTATCTCTCTTTGAAAAAACCAAACTGGTCTTTATTATTATTATTTGTTGTTCCTCTATGAGCCTTTTTTTTGACTCTTTTTTTAAATTATAACTTTTTATTGACAGAACCCATGCCTGGGTAATTTTTTTTACAACATTATCCCTTGCACTCACTTCTGTTCCAACTTTTCCCCTTCCTCCCTTCACCCCCTCCCTCAGACGGCAAGCAGTCCTATACATGTTGAATATGTCACCATATAGCCTAGATACAATATATGTGTGCAGAACCGAACAGTTCTCTTGTTGCACAGAGAGAATTGGAAACAGAAGGTAAAAAATAACCTGGGAAGAAAAACAAAAATGCAAACAGTTTACATTCATTTTCCAGTGTTCTTTCTTTGGGTGTAGCTGCTTCTGTCCATCCTTGATCAATTGAAACTAAGTTAGATCTCTTTGTCGAAGAAATCCACTTCAATCAGAATACATTGTTGTTGAGATATATAATGATCTCCTGGTTCTGCTCATTTTGTTTAGCATCAGTTCATGTAAGTCTCTCCAAGCCTCTCTGTATTCATCCTGCTGGTCATTTCTTACAGAATAATAATATTCCATAACATTCATATACCACAGTTTACCCAACCATTCTCCAATTGATGGGCATCCATTCATTTTCCAGTTTCTAGCCACTACAAACAGGGCTGCCACAAACGTTTTGGCACATACAGGTCCCTTTCCTTTTTTTAGTATCTCTTTGGGATCTAAGCCCAAACTGGTCTCATTATTATATCCCCTTCCTCTTTTCTTAAATGTCCCTTTGTGATAAACCTTCTAAAGCTATTTTTTTTCCTTATGATTATTGTCTTGCTTGTTCTTCCCCTGCTCTTGAATCTTCTTTCCTCTAGCTGTTTCCTTGTAGTGTTAATTATATTTCTACACAAAACTCTTTGTGAATTTATGTGCACATATGTGTGTCGTTTATATCCTTCTTTATCTATTTTGGATGTGGAGGAAGTTCATGAGAAATCTACTCTCTATCTCTTCCTTTGGGATTGAACACTCTTCTCATATTTCAATTATGCAAAATAATGGATCCCCCTGTTTTCTTCTAGCTGCTGTTAGGTAGTACAGTGGATTCAGTATTAGAATTGGAGTAAAAAATACGTGAGTTCAAATCCTGCCTTATATGATTAAGTGTAAAATCCTTTGAGCCTCATTTTCCTAATCTACAAAATAAGTATAATAACATCAGCTTCCTCACAACCTTGTTGTGAGAATTGAACAAGATAACATATATAAAGAATGTTAAAAACCTTAGAACACTAGATAAACACTACTTATTATTTTTCACCCCTTCCCTAGCATATTTCTTTTTTTTATTATTCTCAATAACAAAACAACAACAAAATAAAAACCCTACCAGAAAGCAAAATAACAACAAAATCACACTGTGGCCATTTTTGTCTTATTTAGCTCCCTCTATGACCCTTAAAGACTTTAGGATTCTTAAGGGATATTTTTTTTAATTTTTATTCAATTGCAAATTTTTGATCATTTTATGATCATTTAGTTCCTTCCAATTTTGTAGGTGTGTTAACCTTTCTAGGTTTCTCTTAACTTAATATGCATTTTCAAAGTTTCTCCACAGCTTTGATCTTTTCATTCAAGAAAGGTTGAAAGACTTCTATTATAGATCCCCTTTTTCCATCATTAGTATTACATTTAGTTTTGCAAAATAAATTATTCTTGTTTTTAAGTCTTTTTTTTTTTTTTTTTTTTTTGCCTTTAGAGGTCTTCCTCTTTATAGCAGTTCATGCAACCATAGACTTGGAGCTAAATGGACCTGAGTAGCCATCTAGTTTAACTTCAGCATAGTCATTTATAATCTTGATTATGGTTCTTTGATACATGAACTATTTCATTCTAGCTGTTTGTATTACTTTTTCTTGGACTTGGAAACTCATATTGACTATGACTTTCATGGGTAATTTCAGTTTGTGTAGTTTTGTTTTTCAAGAGATCATTAGTGGAAATTTTTTATTTTCACATTACCTTCTAATTGGGAAGATTTATGATGTTTTTAATTATGACATACTTTTTTTAACCTTTGGCCATGGTTTTCAGAAGTCTGTACTTTAACATTATATTTCTTCTCTTCGAGGTCAGTTATCTGTTGTAATAAAACCCTTTGGAATACAAGTGATATAAGGAGTAGGGCTTTAGAATATGAAAAGGTTTTTTCTTGGGCTTTGGTTGACCAGTTGGCCTAGTATAGAATGGGGAAGCAGGAAAGAAAAGACTATAGATAATCCTCTGGAGATATCTTGGTTATGGTGTGATAAAGAATAAGTGGGAAAAGTGTTTTCCCTAGAAACAGCTCTATACTATATCTGTGTGAGGGCACTCTCACCAATAGGGTACTAAAGTAACATCCTCACAAACAGAGTAACTGAAGAAAATTTAAGTATCCTAGGAATCAATGGACAGCTTCATATACTATCAAGTTGGGAATTATAGCATGAAAGATGATCTTTATAAAAGCAATCAATTCTGGAATTAGAGCTAGATTGAAGAGATTTTAGCATGAAAATGATGGGGGCCAGACTTGATAGAATCCCCTGTATGTATTAAAGAAGTATTTGGAGGAAGAGGTATTTAGGTATTAAACATGTTCCTTTTCTTAAGTCCAAGTAGAAAGGCCCACAGACTGAGGCCAGGAGCTGAAAAGGTATGTTGGAGAATCATAGTTTGTATATATGTCACAACTTAATTGGCAATCTCCTTTGGTCCCCTGGGGAAAGGCCAATTAACTTCTTTTTTTCTAGTATAACTATAGCAATTTAAGAATCAGAACACATAGATATACAGTATAAATGAAAAATGGGCTATGGAAGAAGTAAATTTTGTTCTATTAGTGTTTAAACTATTTCTATGGAAGAAATACAGGTTGGGAATTATATACTGTTTTAATAATAATGCCTTGATATAGGTATTATTATGTTTTTAAGTATATAGTGTTTTTAAGTTTACCAAGTGTTTTTACAAATATATCATCCTTACAGAAACCATAAAAAGTAGCGCTTTCATTATCCCTATTTTATAGATGGAGAAACTGAGGCAGAAAGTGGTTAAATGACTTATCCAAGGTTACACAGATAGTAAACCATCAGAAGTCACATTTAAATGCAGATCTATCTTCCTGATTCTTGCTCCAGTGCTCTACCCAATATGCTATTTACTATACCAGATCTTAAACCTTTTCTACTTGTGACCTCTTTTCACCTGAGAAATTTTTACATGATCCTAAGTCTATAGGTATATAAAGTAGGCATACAAACCACACATTTACTGATAATAAATCATAATTTTATTTTAAAATAATTCTTTTTTACACATATAATTTTGTCATTTATTAAAGATGAAAGCAAATTAACATACCAATAAGATGGATGTGCTTGTTTTATTTTTACATAAAGAATTAAATCTTGGCAGAATATTTGATACCTTTTATTGTTGCCAATTTTTTTTACAACTTCCACAATAAGTTACAAGACCCCATATGGACTCACTACCCACAGTTTAAGAAGCTTTGTACTATACCACTTTTTTTTACTTACTTTTTGGTGTTTAATATGCATAGTGGGGAGATAAATTGTGATTCTTGGTTTTTTACCTACTGAGATAGAAGGATTGTCAGAGAGAATGTTATTAAAAATTGGCTGGAAATAAAAGGGAGATTCAAATATTCAGAGGGGGAGAAAGTGAAGATTCATTTGACTAAATAGTGCAACTTATACTTCAAATTCTGAGTTCAATCTTGAGTTGAGGCTTTTCATTAAATATCTATTTCTTTGACTTTTGTCTCCATTTGGGGTTTCCTCTGGGAACAGGAATTTGCCTTCTATTTAGGTGTCCATTGTAGAGGGCTGAAACTCCAAAAAGGTATGCTTGAATCAGACAACAGAGCACTTCAGGCTAATTACCTATTTGATGTGAGACAATGGCTCTATATACATATTTAGATGAGATGGTGATGTGATGGCTTTCCTCACCATTGGTGCTCGCTGAATGTGTGGTGTTGGGAGAATTGTAGACAAGGATTGGAGGGTGGGGAGAGAGAAGTCAGAGTCACTTGGTGGCAAGACAAGGAGGAGAGAGGCTGGAGACTCTGGACTCCAGAATCCAGGATACATCTTTGGCAAGCCGCGCGACAGTTTGCCTGCCTCCTTCACTTCTCTCCCTAAAGACCAAGGATTTTGATTTATCCTGACTCTGGCTGACCCTGAAGCCCTCCAGGGAGCTAGCCCATGGTTTACAATACACACACACACACACACACACACACACACACACAAAGAGCAAAAAGTGATCTTCATTTGTAAGGCAAGTATTCAGGCTACTATAATATTAATTATAAGACAGGATTTAGTTCATCAAAAAAAATACATTGACCTTCCACCCAAAACCTTAAATAGAAATAGCAAGTTACAGCTATTCTTCATGCTGTTTTCTTGGTCTCTTCTTCCTCAGAGACAGAAACAGAGCTTCAGATATTTAGTTTAGCTCTAGAGTTTTACTAGCCCTCCCCACCCCCCAGCTAATTCTGTAATTATATCTCTGGAAGAATAATTATTGTGGGGTGATGGGTGGGAACTGTTGAATGACAGTGATTTTTGCAGATAGTGATCATGTTTCCTAGAGATATATTGGAAATAGTACCCTAATATTGGTTTTGTTGTTGTTTTTAGTATTCCTGCAAATGTACTTCTAATACTACTGTAATGGCAAATTTGATACTCAGTTGATGACATTTCAGGAATTCTATACAAAGCAGCATAGGGAGGCATCTCTTTGGGAATTCTGACTTAATTCCAGCCAATAACAGTTATGAAACAAGCATGATAAGCTGAAGGCTATTTTTTCCACTTGTTTAATATTTGATAAAAAGAAATAAAAAACATTGTTCAAAAAAATTTGATAAAAAGTGGGGAACTAATAGAGTAGTCAACATACATTAAAAGTCTATATCATGTGCCAGGCAATAACTTTGCTGGCTTTTTAAAAAGACTATCCCCATTCAAGACTGTATTTCAAGATACATAAGAGGACAAGCATAGAAAAAATGTGGGATGAATTTTTATTCTTAGGGCTAAGAAATGGTTTCTCTTGGCACTAAAAGATAGCTACACTGAAATATAGAAAAGCATAGTTTGTAGAGTATAAACTAGAGAATGAACATAGATTGATACATCTATGAAGTAGGACTATTGATATGCATGTGGTATTAATGTATTGTAAAGTTAAACAGTGACAGAGGTAAGACATTTAGGAATGTGGCTTGCCCATGTGACATTTGGAAGAGAGTGAGGGAGAGAACAAAAATCATTGATATGGGAGAAGATTAGGATATGGCTTACTGAACAAGCAGTCCTATATCCAGAAGGGCTATGTACACACAACATCATTCTTCATAGCTTTTATCTGGATTTGAGAGAGCACTATTTAGGCAAAATCAGATTTCCTTGATGTTATTCTTGACCACAAGAGCCATAGTGGAATGGAAGATCAGGGAACAACAATACACTGGGAGATATATCTACATATGCACATATGTATATATACATAAATATATTATATAGTCAAATAGATCCCATCATATTTAAATTGGCTAGGAACTAGAATAAAGGAGAAAAACAGGAGAAAAGAGGTAAGGGGGAAATTTAATAATAATAAAAAATATAAATTAAAAAATAATAAAAATTGAAATCTACTGACAGATTGTTTCAAATCCTTGATTAATATGAGGGCAGATTGTTTCAAATCCTTGATTAATATGATGGACTAGATGCTATACCAATTAACCTATGACAATCAATCTTTGACTTATCTTCCTCTTGATGTACATTATCAGTAATAAATTTCATTTGTAAGTAAATATGTATCTCCCTACACTTCATAAAATTAAAAACAATTTTGTCTTCAAGATACTTCAATATTGAAGTATTAATATTTTGTTGAAATTGGTATCTTAAAATTAAATAATTAATATTTTGTTATCTAATTCCAATGACTTGAGTTGTAAATGAAGTTCCTGATTAAATGACATTTTCAGATGCAAACATCCTTATGTATCAAAATTCATTATGTGTGTGTATATATGCATATAAAATTACTGGATATTTTCAATTCTTTACATCAAATGTAACACAGCAGACTAGTTTGAGTAGTAGAGAACAGTGTAATATAAATTAAAAAAAAGTTCTACATATTGGCTTTCACTGTACATGATTTAATGTATTAGAATTAGCAAATGGAAAAAAATATTTATCTTGCTTAAAAAATTTGATTGTAAAAACATTTTCTTCCTGTTTCCAAGTCATTTATCTAGTAGACACACTGGAAGACTTCCTGTTGTACAACCCTTAGAGAAAGAAAGCTTAATACTAAATACACACACAGTGCTCGTTATATTCTAGGAAGTATATTAATAATAGTTTACATTTATATAATACTTTAAGCTTTGCAAATATTTTACACATATTATTTGAGGACTACATGGTACTTTAATTATGCTTATTTTTAGGTAAATAAATTAGACCGACAATGGTCAAATGACTTGCCTGAAATCACATAGCTAAGTCAGTGTTTGAGGCATGATTTAAACTTAAGAGATTTCTGACTTCAAATCTAGTGTTTTATCTACTGTGTTAAAGAGCTTTTACGAGCTATAAAATAGCAAGAGAACTTAAGAATGAAGTTGAGAAATAATGCTGTTTGTTATAAGCAAAGATCATGGAATAATACTGAAGTTATTGAAAAATTTCTGGAAAATAAAAATTACAGTATCTTATCATAATCATATACACAGCTCATCTGGCAACTTTTCTTTATATAGATTCCTTGCCTATGAATCATTCTTTTAGCAAATAAGTTATTTTCTTCGCTCAGAAAGCTGCATTGACTTTCATATTATAGGCTTATAATTCAGTAATTTACTCTGTCAGTGTATTTAATTGGAGATTCTCAATATTCCCAACTTATTCCCATTGATCTCTCTATATGTATAAGGAAAACTTGAAACCACAGGTAAATCATTTCACAATGCTAAAGACAATTCTTTAAGACTATAATTTGCAGACAAGTTTTAGTCTGCATATATGGAAGGAGTTTTCATGCCAGTAATTACCTATGTCAATGAATTCATTGAGTGGGGCAAAAACAAAATGTCAAAGCCATATTTCTACTAAATTTTAGAACACTGCCTAGTGGATAATTTACTATGTTAAAAGTAAGGAGAATTTACCTGTTAATAAAAATCACATGGGCAAGCCACAGGAATAAGTCTCTTCTCATTTTCTTTTCTCTAAAATAGATATTTCCCATTTTTCTTTTCTGACATGTGAAAAAAATTACTATATGGTAAAGCACTTGAAAAATTTTATAAGAGAAGAACCTAAAAAACCTGAGCCATTAGTTTCACAGAAAGTTTAAAAATTTATTATTTTAAAACATGTTCTGAGGGCAAGAAATAGCTGATTTTTAAAAATTTTCTTAGTTATATCAATCTATTTTGAACATTAAATAGGAGTAACTTCTCATCTTCCATGCTCAAATCTGTAAAATCTTATTCCTTAAGGAATCCTTTAAGTTATGGCATCTGTTAGAAGAACCTTGTCAAACTGGTTAGACAGTTCCATACTCCAAGAAAATTAAGTTTTATGATGGATCAATGTGCCAAAACATTGTTTTAATAAAAACAGATTTTCTTAAGTTAAGATTTTCTTTTTTGTTTTTAAACATTTTTCCTTAAACAAACTAAGAAATAAAAGTAGGAGGAACATATTTGATAATGACTGAAGAAGGCTGGAAAAAGAAAAAAAAGTGAAGATTTATGAAGGTGGACTCACATGTGATATTAATACAAAATACATTTATAACTAATAATTTATAAGATAGTATGTTTCATTCCTGAGAAGACATTATTTCATTAAAAATCTTCAGGAACATTCTATGTATATTAGCCAGAACTATATTTGCATATTTTCTAGTGCTCAGTAATTTTTAACAGTTGTAAACGATTGTGTCTTTTAAAGTATTAACTTGTCCCTTTTAAAATATCCTTTATTCAAAGGATATAAACTTTATCCTACCATAAAACACCACAGAAGGATAGTTAATATTGGAATATTTTTTTTTATGAAAATTGTGATTGAATGAGTGCCTTTTACTCAAAGAGTAGAAAATAGGCTCGACAGCCTTCTCTCCTCATTAAGGTTCACAGTCTTTCTTTCCCCAAGAATCATAACTAATTGAACTAGATTTTTTTTTTAAATAAAGAGAAGCTATGTTCTGTGAACAAGTCACATTTGAAAACTGCATTAAGTCTTTTTAGACCACCAGGATATCATTCAGAAAGTTCAGGTCAGTAAATGACCTCCCTGCTTGGATCCACAAAGTTCCTAAAGGATACTCTGCTTTTACTCAATTAGAATGATAATTTACAAAATTGTATCAAAGTAGCAATTACTAAATGGCACCCTAGTGGCCTGAAAAAGCTATTACCTCTTCCAAAACTTACATATATGATATAGCTAATTCACTAAGGGAATCTGACTGTGATTTTCCCGTTTTGACTTCTAAGATCACACAGTTTCTCTCCTTATATCTCTCTAACAGTTTCTTCTCAGTTTCCTTCTTTGGCTTCTCATCCTGCTTCCAAATCTTTTAAGATGCTGTTCATCAAGATCCTCTTCTTAGGTTTCTTCCCCTTCCCTCTTCTTATCCCTCCTTCCTTCCTTCCATTTTCTTTCTCCTCCCTTCCCTCTCATACTTCTTCTTTACCTTTTTAGAATGAGAAAGATTCTTTTTTTCCCTGCCTTCATTTCTCTTTGCAATTAATTGTATTCAAGACATATTTCTTATGAAGGACATGAAAATACATTCAAAGCTGTGTGGCTTAGGTTAGTGTCCAAATCATTTATTTGGTTTGGCTTTCCTTTGGTTATTTCTCTTTTTTTCCTTCCATCCTTTGATTCTCCCTCCCTTTTCTTCTCTCCCTTCCCTTCCCTTACCCTCTACTCTCTTGTCTGAGCTTTAGAATCACATCTCAGCTCCAGATACGTTTTTGGTAAGGTTACTGTGTCTGTAAAATGAGGATGTTGGACTAGATAGCTTTATATACTTCCAACCTGCTGCAAGTCAAGGACCCTATATTTTTTCAAAATCAATATCATCAAAACTGAGCTTATTAGATTTTTATCTTTTTTGCTACATCTGCTCTTTCTCTGACTTCACTATTGCTCTCAGTGGCAACACCATTTACTCATGTTCCTATTTTCTCTTCTTTCACTTCTCATACCAACTGATCACTTACCAAGTCCCTCCAGCAAAACTTCGGGTAATAGAAAAAGTGTAATTGTACTTGGAGTCGAGAGAACTGGTTTCAAATCCTTCCTTTGATACTTACTAGCTGAGCAAGTCACTTAAGATCTCTAGACTTCAGTTTCCTTATTGGTAAAGTGATGATAATATAACTTGTACTATCTTACAATATTGTTGGATCAAATATATTGCTATTGCTATTGTCATTTCAGTCATGTCTGACTGTGAGTCTATTTGGGGTTTTCTTGGCAAAAATATTGGAGTGTTTTCACATTTCCTTCTCCAACTCATTTAACAGATGAGGAAACTGGGCTAAGTGAGTTGCCCAGGGTCACACAGCTAATAAGTGTCTGAGGCCAGATTTGAACTGAGGAAGACAAATGTTTCTGACTGTAGGCCTCGCACTTTATCCACTATGCCATCTAGCTACCTTTAATAAGTAAAGAGCAAATTCTTTTCTAGAATTAGAATTAGTTATTACCTCTACAATATCTCACCTCCCCATTTTCTATTCCCTTCTCTATTCCTTTCATTTCTATTCTACTATAATAGACTCCTAATAGTCTGTCTCTAATACAGCTTTCACTGCTAAAGTAATCTTCCTACCAGGGAGACCTGGTCATATCGCCTTTCTGCTCAAAAATTCTGAAAAGATAAATAACTTTTGCCTGATATTCAAAGTTCTTTGCAATCTGTTACCACCCTTACTTTTACTTAGTTCTTTAGAGATTATAAAGTGCTTTACAATGCATATATTTGTATCTCCCATATTTATCTATATTTGATTGTATCCTCTATATCTGTAACTTCTGTACAGGATGCTTCAAAAGTATTAGTGCAGCTTTAAATTATTAGAACTTTTGCCTGCATTAACAGCTTTGGGATATGCTGCATAGAATTTGAACTTTATAACTATCTTATAATTACCCTGTAAAGATAATAATGGTGATAGTAAAATTTATGAAAGTACTTTTTAAAAGCACTCTTCAAGCTATTTCATTTGATCTCCACAAGAATCTTGGGAGTAGATACTATCCCTACTTTGCTGATGAGGAAATTGAGTCAGAGAGAGATTAAATGATTTGCTCAGAGTCACAAAGTTAATAAGTATCTGAGAAAGGATATGGATTCATGTCTTTCTGACTCCAAGTCTAGCAGTCTGTCTACTCTGAACCACTTAGCTGTATTATAGATATTGTGTCATTCTATACTTGAAGGAACTGAGGTTCAAATATAATAAGGGGTAGCTGATAGTGTTATATGATTTCATTGGGATATATAACTCCCAGCCAGAATATCCATATCCTTATCTACAGATCCATTGAAAAAATCATATAGATTATATACACTTATTTGCTAGACTCTTAACTCCATGAGGATAGGAATAATATTTTATCTAAAGCTTTTTCTTCCATAAATGGCCAGAACATTGATCTCTGCAGAGAAAACACAAAATTAACATTTGAATTGAAATCTACCAAGTTGTTTTTAAGAAATTCATAATCACTGGACTTGGAAAATTAAAGGAAGAAACATACTTGTGTCTATTTGTGTCTATAACTGTAGTTACCTTAGTTCTATTTTTCTTCTGCAAGATCAAACTGGAAATTTAAGACATATTTGGAGAGGAAAGGTACATAGCTGACAAATGACATTTGCTTTACAAGACATAGCTCTGTTTTTTCTATGAGCCCTTTTAAAAATTTAATTTTTTTTAAGGGAGAAGGTAAGTTATGTTGCAGCTTAACATGCTTTCAAGAATTGGATAAATGAAAGAAATTCTGTGAAAATTAAATGGATGATAACCTGAAGTTATATGATGAATATGCAGTTGACTTCTAAAGAATCATATATCTCCAGTGATGGAACCATTGTTTTCAGAGGCTAAAGAGGTAGATTGAGGGTCAAGTTGAAAGAGATCTTGATTTTCATAATTATAATTTCCCTTCCATTAGATAATTGTCAGATTATTAAATACCATGTGGACAATGATGGGCAAACATCTCCATAACAAAGGAAGATAAGAACAAGTATCATCTATGAAAATGACACCTAAGTCTTTGCTGCTAAGGTGACTACAGATGATGAGCAGACAGAATTATCCATTTGCAAACTTATATTCATATACTGGCACAAAGGTTGTTGCTAAAGTACAATTAAAATTTGGATGAGGTATAATTGTTACTTCTCACCTGTAACTTCAATGGGACATTCTTATTAAGGATCTAATAACTTGCATGAGAATAATAGAAAAAATATTCCACAAGAGTCAATCTCACCTTTTCTGGCTGTGTAATGGTACCCAGGGGAATGAGGCAATCAAAACTTATACTACATAATCAAATTTGTTACCTGGAACATCAGGGCCTCCTCATCAATTCCAATAATTTCAGTTTAAAAAGCTATACTTTAATTGCAAGTGAATTCCTAAGTTTTATTACTTGGGTCAGATACAGAGAAAAAATCCTCTAAGAAAAATGAGACATCTCATAGAAAACTGAGACTGTTCATATTTTCTTATTGCTTTACTTTTTATTTTTTGTGTTAAGTTCCTCACGAAATACCAATATATTTGCTGGGGTGGCAGAATGGGTGAGAACAAACCTTGTTGGACTTGCAGTCAGACTTGGTTAATGATCCTATTTCAGACATTATTACTTTATATGATATTAAGTAAATCACTTAAATCCTCAAAGTCTCACTTTTGTCATCTCTATAGTTTCATAAATTTACTGTACAGAGCTGTTGAAAACCTTCAAGAAATGTCTAAAAGTAAGTAGTTTTACTATAGGAAAAGGCTGTGTCTTATTTATCTTTGAACCAAAACATCACATATTTAGAATTGGAAAGGACCTTAGTGATTGTCTAGTATAGCCCTGACATTTTAGAAATGCTGAAACTTAGACATAGAAACATTGGTTTTCCCCAGGTCACACAAACGGAAGAGTCGGAACTGAATTAAAGTTTTCTTACTCTAGACCCAGCATTTCTTCTATTGCAATCTTAAACTAATTTATATATAGTAGAAATTTGGTACAAGTGCAGCAACAGTTAGGTGATGCAGTGAATAAAACCTTGATTCTGGAATCAGGAAAACTGAGTTGAAATTCAGTGTCAATATACCCCCCAGCTATGTGACCTTGGGCAAGCCACTTAACCTTTATCTGATGAAGGTTCCTCATTGATAAAATTTTTAAAAATCTATTAAAAACACTTGTAAAAAATAATAGCACCCACTTTCCAGAGTTGTGAGTCTCAATTGAGATAATTTATAAGGATTTTGCAAAGCCTAAAGGACTATACAAATGGTATCTATTAATAATAATAATAATAATACTTTAAAAATTTTTATTTATTTAAATTTTAATTATGTACAACTTGTTGTTACTTTTAAATATATAGTAAAGTTATCATGTAAATTTTTTCCTTTTTTTTCCTTTCCTCTCTATACCTTTTCTTAAAGTGGCTAACATTATACATAAATATGTATGTGTATGTATATGTATATTATATATACTTTCATATGTAAAATCTATTTATCAGGTTTTTTTTTTTTAGATGCTGATAGTGTCTTCCTATATATGTTAATTTGGCTATTTATAATAGCCAAAATGATTTATTTGCTCAAAAGTTTTTTTAAAGATAATATTGCTATTACTGTATATACACTGTTTTCTTGGTTTTGCTCATCTCATTCATCATTATTTCGTAAATCTATCATTGTTTTTCTTTTATTTTTCTGAGGCAATTGGGATTAAGTGATTTGCCCAGGGTCACACAGGTAGGAAGTGTTAGTGTCTGAGGTCAGATTTGAACTCAGGTCCTCCTGACTTTGGTGCTGGCACTCTATCCACTCTGCCATAGAGCTGCCCCTATCCATGTGTCTCTAAGATTGTTGAATGTATCACAAAGTATTCCATCATAATCATATACCCCAACTTGTTCAACCATTTCCAAATTGACAGGCATCCTGCACTTTTGATTTCTTTGCCACCTTAAAGAGGGGTGCTATAAATAGTTTTAGAACATAGACCAAGTAATAAAATTACTGGGTCAAAAGATATAGGCTGGGCATAAGTCCAGTTTGCTTTCCAAAATGGTTAGACCAATTCACAATTCCACCAAGAATGAATTAGTGTCCTGATTTCTCCACATCCCTTCCAATATTTGCTGCTTTTCCCTTCAATTATTTTAGATAATCTGATAGGTATGAAATTGTATCTCAGGGTTGTTTTAATTGTATTTCTCTAACCAATAATAATTTAGGTCATTTTTTTCATATGACTATAAATCATTTTGATTTCTTCTTTGGGAAACTGTCTGTTCATATCCTTTGACCATCTATCAGTTTGAGAATGACTCTTATTCTTTTAGATTTAACAAAGTTCTTTATATATTTAAGATATGAGAACTTTATTTGAGAAATTGCGTATCAAAATTTCCCTCCAATTTTCTGCTTTCCTTCTATTCTTGATTATATTTGTTTTATTTATACAAAACCTTTTAAAATTTTATGTAAATTATCCATAAATTCATATTATTAAAATTTTCTTGCAATATCTTTATATCTAGGTTATGCCTGTCTTTGGTTGTTTGTTTGTATACTTAGATCTACCACTAATATTGATCCTAATTCTGGCTATAAAAAAGTAATTCATACCTCAGAATAAATCACTGATTCTGTATCAGTTTTTTCTTGGTAAATTTTTTTATTTTTAATACAAATTACTTTCTGAATCATATTGGGAGAGAAAAATCAGAGCAAAAGGGAAAAACCATGAGACAGATTTTTAAAAAGTGAACATAGCATGTGTTGATTTACATTCAATCTTCCTAATTCTTTTTCTGGATGCAGATGGTATTTTCTGTCCAGTCTTTTGGGATTGCTTTGGATCACTTAACCACTGAGAAGAACCAAGTCTTTTATAGCTGATCATTGCACATTCTTGCTGTTATTGTATACAATGTATTACTGGTTCTGCTTGTTTTGCTCAGCATCAATTGATGTAAATCTTTTCAGGCTTTTCTAAAATCAACTTGTTCATCATTTTTTAAAATAGAACAGTGATATTCCATTATCTTCATATATCACAATTTGTTCAGCCATTCCTCAATTCTACTCATTTTCCATTTCTTTGCTGCCACAAAAAGAGCTGCTACAAACATTTTTGCATTTTTTCTCCTTTAAGATTTTAGTTTTGATGCTGGTTCCTTAAAAATGCCAACATATATACCCTGATCACACTTTGGCCTGACTTGAATTTCTATTGTAATCTTACTTCTGTTCTGTTCATGACCTGGAAGTTTTTTTTTTTTTTTTAATATAATTAGTGGGATTTGAGCTAGATCTTGAAATATTAGGGTTTAGGTAGAAAGGTAGAAAGGAGGAAGGCAACAGGATGGAACAGTATAAGCCAAAGCACAGAACAGGAAAGGTAGAAGATATATTCATGGGACTGTGAAAAAAATCAGTTTTGTTTGGAAAAATAACTTGAAATAAGATTAAGAAAATAAAATGGAGTCAGATTTTGAAGGGTCTTCCTCTATCATGAGACAAAACTTTACTATTTACTCAAAGAATTCCATTTGTAAGTGATTTGCTGCTATAAAGTAGAAACAATTAGATGACATTAACTCAGGATTATAGATTTTTGAAGTTTTAATTTTAGAAATTTAATATTTATATTGACAAAGATTTTTTGTGGGGGAAGAGCAGCTACCATTTTAGTTTCCTTAAAAAAGTTAGTTAAGGAGTTCTGGTGGAGAGTGAACATCATACTTCAAAAACAAAATGATAAATTTGGCTTCATTTTTCCTCTTAAACTGATGGATGAGAATCATGAACATCCCATGTGCATGATTCATAACTCTAGTACTTTTCCCCTAAAGGCAAAACATTTCTTTCATGTATTATTTTGTTAATGTCAATGTGTGTGCATATGAATAGCTGTTTATTTTTAATATTGAATCATTAAAATATGCAAGTCTGCAAAAATACTGGTAGAATTAATCTAAGTAGATTTTTTCTCACATATTCATTGTCCTCTCTGTGTAATCCAGAATGATTTGCTAGCTTTAATCAGGTGGTTCTTACAAATGTAAAATAATATTTATAAATGCTGATAAATATGTTTGTTGAGAAAGAGCCAAACAAGCAACTTTAGAGATTCTGAAATGAATTAATGATCTAATATAAAGTCATTCTAAGCGACAGAAATATCTTTCACAGTTATTTTAAAATACTGAAGTTTACATGGTCTTTTCCTAATTACTTTTAAAATGGTTGATATGAATAATTATTTGAACTTCATCTTCCTCAATCTGCTGTATTTTTATTATGTAATCATCACGATTCTAGGAATGCATAAAGATGTCCTTTGTAAATTTCATAACCATTACTTTCAACTAGATTACATACTCTTTGAGGATATCGACCATATCTTATTTATCTTTGGCCTTCCCAAGGAAATAATCAAAAATCATTTATTAAGTCCTTACTATGTATTAGACATTATCCTAAGCATTAAGAATAGATAAAAATAAATGGAAAAAAACTGCCTTGAAGGAGCTCATATTCTAATTGGGAATGCAACATGTAAATATCTAGGCACATGTACAATATCTATATCTATCCAACTATCCATCCATTCATCCATTTAGAAAGTATATGGAAGGTAATATGGAAGAAGGAAATGTACTAGCACCTGGGGAGAAGGAAGGGCCTTCTGCTGTAGATAAGATTTGAGTATATTGAGTATAGAAGACAATAAATGTTCAATAAATCTATTTTCCAATATAGATAATAAGTGAAAGTTTCAATTGTCAAGTTCTTCTACTCTTCACAAAAGAATGACTCCTCTAACATAGAATCATCCAAACCTTTTTCTTATGAAACTAAAGCCTCCTGTTTCATTGACTCTCAAATACTCACTGCAAAGGCTGCCTGAGTAATAGAAATGTCTGTGGGTGGCAAGTAATAACATGAAGTTCTCTTTCCCTCCTTCCTTCTGAGAAGGATAGATACGGTGTTTATAAACCACTCCTAAAGTTATTTCCTGAACTGGTTGAAAGCCAGAAAAAAAGTGACACTAACTGAAGTAATTTCCATGAAAAAGAGATTGATGACTTCCAAGACATAGAGCATTCTAAGAATAGGATGAGGTTCAAGACAGTGTTCCTTTGCTTGCTTGCTGGAAATGATCAGTGAGGTTTTAAATTTATTTAAAATGTAACTAACAAGAATACATTTATATGGTATTTAAGGTTTTAAGAGCATTTCAACTTACAATATCTCCATGTGCTGGTGCAAGTATTAGACCCATTTTACAGATCAAGAATTCAAGGCTCTGAAAAACTCTCATGTATCTGAAAGGAAGCGTGGCTACAAATGCAAAGAAAAGGTTCAGATTTGGAGATTTCTGAAGAAGAACCCACAATCTTTTTTGGTATTCCATCACAATAATTTATCAACTTTATTTGGAGATTCTTCCTTATACTTACATCTGGAAGTTCAAGCTAATTTCCTGTTATTTTGATCTCAATGAAGATTAGCCAGTAAATAAAGATATCTTACATTTAGAAAGTGCTTTGTGGTTTACAAAGTGAATTTGGATACTTTCTTCTTTTTCACTTGTGCCCAGGGCTCCTCAAATTCTACTTTGGCTGTCCTTTATACTTACACTTAAAGGTGGTCCTTAATAAAGACCATGGAACATTGATTTCTAGAGGGAACTATCCTTAGTTTCTATTTACTTCCACTATCCAATGGTGACCTTTTTATTTTACTGGTAGAGTCTAATTAGTAATATAGTCTTGCAAGTACAATAATTCATTTATATGACACTTTACAAAATGCCTTCCTGGCAAATCTGTAAATATGCAAATAATTATATTATCTTCTTATATATGAGGAAAATGAATTTTGGAAAGTGCCTTACCCAAAGTAACATAGCTTACTAGTAGTTTTTCAAGCAAATATTTAAATATACTTTTTAAAAGGCATTTTAAAATGATTTTTATATTCAGAGGGAAGATTCTAAAAAATATATGCTTTATTCTAAGGTAACTATAATCTCTCTTTTAAAAAAATGCGGACAGAAGATAGAGTAGGAGACTTGATATTCTTTTTATCAGAGTTTTAAAATTTTATTCATTTAAATAATCTTGACACTTAGAAGACAAATTTTTTATTTCAAGTAAAATCCCTCCTTGTAAAAGTCACGCAAGCAGACATCTCGTCCCTCAAATGGGCATACTGAAAGAAAAAAAAATACACATACTTTCAGAGAGGAGCTCTAGGGAGACTTCTGAGCCAGCCGAATAAATATGTTGCATTTTATAAGATTACTATATTAGAAAGGAATACTTTTTTGGGGGGAGGGAGGAAGTACTTGCTTGTGTAGATTGCTAATTAGAATGAGCATCTATTAGAGTTTTCCTCAGATTTCCTGGATGGCATTAAACAGCCTACCCTAATATTTAACATTTAACTCTAGTCTAAGAGCATGAGAAATATTGTGTCTCTTCTTAACTTAATTCTCTTTATTTATAAACCATTCTTCTCTCCTGGATTGTTTGCTCTTTTCTTATTCCTACCCTGAGGGATCTCCCCTCCTCCATTTTTGGGGTCAATTTTTGCTGACCCCAGTCAAAGCAACTCTTCCCTTTCTGCAGCTTCAAATCAGGGTTAACTAATCCCTTTTTCCGGAGGAGACTCCAGCCAAACCCAGCTTGGAAGTCACCTCGAACACCTTTCAGAAGAGGATCCATTGTGAGTTCAGGAGCCAAAGCGCTGGGCGCACCGCCTAGTAGGGCCTTGGGGCCAGCTTCTAGAGCAGACTTAATCTATCCCGCTGGCCACCTTTTTAAAGAGCTCAGGACAGCCGAGAAAGCTCAGCTGCAGCCCTAGATCCCAGTCTCCAAAGCGAATCTCACCCCGGGATAGGGAATTTCAGGGCCCCGTTGGGTCGCTCTACTTTTTCTTGCCTTTAGGAGAGGGATTCCTGGCCCAGGGTCAGTCTGAACCCCGTCCAGAAAGGACCCAGGGAACTGCCGAGACCCAGACGCCTTTCGCGTCCCCAGAACTCCCCTTTAGCCCCAGTCTCTCAGCGGGAGCCGCTGCCCTTGATTTTTCTTGCTAGTGGAAGCTGCTCGTTCTCCCCCTGGAGGCGGCGACGGCTCTTCCTGCAGCCTCCCGCCCCTTCTCCTGTAAACACCCTCGTCCACCCCCTATACCCCAAACCAGACTCTCGCTCCCGAGGGCCCGGCGCCTCAGCTGCTTCATCGGAGCGCGAGCCAGCGTGTTTGCGTGTGTGTGTGTCTGTGGGCTTCGGCTTGGTTCTCCTCTCTTCTTCCCCGCAGACCCCAGCTCATCCCGCGGAGCTAGCAACCGGACTGGCCCGGCCGCAGCACCTGTGCCACCACCAGCGCTTGCTGCTTTTCTCCTTCCCTCCTCCGCCCCCAGCCCCTCCTTGAGCCCGGGGCCGCTGAGTGCACATCCGGGCGGCGGCTCGCGCACGCGAGCCTCTGGCTTGCTGGCTGACTGGCCCGGGTACGGGGGGCGCGGGGGGCGCTGGGGACGCGGGGCTGCTCGCGCCCGTGCCCGAGTGTGCGGAGCCGGCTCTGGAGGCGCCGCGCGCTGGCGTGGGGCGGGGGAGCGGGGGAGCCGAGTGTGTGCGTGTGTGCGAGTGTGTGTGTGCGCGTGTGAGGGAAAGGGAGAGGAGAGAAAGAGAGAGAGGAAGAGGGAGATCTAGAGCGCATCCGTGATGCACGAGGCTCCGTAACCCGCCCTCCACTGGAGCAGCGGCAGCGGCCGCGGAGGCTCCCGCCCGCCTGCGGGATGGGGTTGCCCACGCTTGCTTCTCCTCTTCACCTTCTTGCCCGTGGGCGGCGTGCAGCGCCAGGAGACCCACCTGCCCTATCATCTCCCACCAGAGGACGTCCCCGACTGAAGCTCAACTTGCGGCGGACTCTCTTGGAGGAGCGGGGGAGCGAAGCGCCCTGAGCTGCGTGCCGAGGGGTCTGAATCCCCTCTTCGGCCGCAAAAGCACCTGGGCAAACGTCGTTCCCGCCTGGGCTTTAGCCTCTGCGGTCGCGGAGACTGAGGGATCGAGGAACAGAGGGACTGCTTGAGTCCAGGCAGACTCGGCTTGGAGCTCCTGGACTGAAGGTCCCAGCTGCGCATCAGCAGAGGACGAAGACGAAGCGGTGTCAGCCTGAGGAGCTGCGGCCCCGCCCGGAGCCCGCAGAGCGCCCGGGATGCCGCCGGCCGTGGCCGGGGGTGGCTCGGGCTTGGCGGTGGCGGGTCCCCGCTCGTTGAGCCCCGCCGCCCTGTCCCGCAGCCTATCTCGCCTGCGCGAGTACCGGACCCGCTCCCGGATCATGCTGGCTCTCGGGGTCACGCAGATGGTGCTCGGATGCCTCATCGTGGCAGTCAGCTTCGCGGCGCTGGCCCTGACCACCTCAGCTAGGGTCCGGCACTCCTGCCCCTTCTGGGCTGGTTTCTCGGTAAGTGCTAGCAACCTCCTTCTTTCCCTTCTCTGCCCTTGCATCTCTGGTTCTCGCTTCTCCCCCGATGGCACCTCGGACACTCAGCACCCAGAAAGTTGGCAGCTGAGAGAAACTTGCGACGTGCACCAAGTGCGGATAGGGGTTCAAAGTGTGGGAGGAGGTGGACTTGAGAATAGTATCTGGCCCGGGTGCTGATCTGATGGTGTCGGGCATGCCCCTCAGGGCACACATTTGGGAAAGATGCGCCCGCTCTCGGTCATTCCTCGTAAGGGGCAATTACCAGAGAACCCCAGGAAACCATAGCCCCTAAGTTCAGTGAATAGGATACCGATGTCTGCTTTTTTTTCGAGGGGGGGGGCGGGCAGGCAGTGAATTAGAAAGACCTAGGGAAAATTGCTACTAAAGTGTAAAATTGGGAATTATTAAAAAAGGATTGCCCTTTTTATATTTCAACACAGCTATAATTACACTCTTTAAAAACAAACATCTAATCTGTATTGATTAGGCAAGCTATTGAACAATATAACCTTGTTACTTATCTTAGAGATGCCAGTCAGCCAAACATTCGGGCTTTTTGCCAGTTACCTGTAGAAATCACAATGTGATGGAGATTGTAATGGTATGATAGTTATTTGTAGGAAACTGGTCCTGAAAAATTAAGGGGTAGTTATGCCATAGATGTTTTATCTGTGCTCTTCTCCCTGAAGAATTTTTAGAAGTTAGGTTCCAAAATCCACAGATGGATATTTAATTTTATCTATGAATTTGTCTTGAATTTTCAGCTGAAAGCTTTCTTTGGTCAATTGACTAATTCTTCCAGATAAGGGTATTTATTGCTAAGTTTAATGTGACTTTTTTGAAATGATTTTCTTTCTCGCATGGAACTTTATCTTACAAAATCGAATAGATCACAGACTTCATAGATCCTGGAGAAAAGATTAGGATATTGGTACAAATTTAATTACCAGACAGTTTATGTTGGAGGTAATAAAATGAGATGAGAACAGTGGGCACAGATTGTAATGCACACATGCAATACAAAAATCCTCACAATCAAAGAGAGCAACAAATGGACTGCTCCATTGGGAGATCTATGCTTCTTTGCTCTTAGCTTGCCACCACATTTGCTGAGTGAGGAGATTTGTGACAGTTAACTGCCATGGTTTTCAATGTGAAAATTGAAAAGCCTGTGATTAGGTAGGCTTGAACCAAGTCTTTTTTGTCCAACTAACCTTCCCTCCTCCCCCTTTACACAGCATAATGTGAAATTAGCCTTCATTTGGCTCACTTTTACCTATTGTGTACACACATATTTTCATTTTCACACCTGGTGGTACTGTGCCATATTTATTTTGGGAAAATATTATGTAGATATGTAACATATATTTGTAGCATGTTCTTTCTGATTCTTAAATTGGGATGACAGGTTTTTAAAGTTTGTGTGACTGTGTGTGTGTGTGTGTGTGTGTGTGTGTGTGTATTTTCCCATGGAGTAAAACAAGAGATGTTTCCAGGGTAACATATGACAGAAGGTTCTATAAGGAGTTCTTGCTTCCTTTAATAGATTGTTGCTGAGCTAATTTTTGGAATTTTTTTACAATGCTTTTTAAAAAATGAAAATATGTATCTGTAGCTTTGAAAAATTAGAGAGAATGAAAAATCTATTTAGAATTAATAAATGTGTAGAAAACACAGAGGACTTAGTTGAACTGACTTGTGAACTTCATTTTACTGCACCAGAAGTAATAATGACATAATAATTCTACATGCAAAAACTTGTTTGAGGTTCTTTTTAACACTGGCTATTTACCCTTGAATTTATAGACAACTTCTCTCCCTATCTCTTCACTCTCACCCCACCAAAATACCAAAGCAAACCATATCAATCCAAAACAAACTATGGTTTTCTTTTTCTGGTAATGGCCTTTGTTCTCTAAATCCAGCATATAGTTCTTTTAATGAGATCAAAGCAAAATTGACTCTTGAAACCCCATAATCGATTCAGGTATGGTCATTATTCTTAATTGGGATATTAATTTCAAAGCTTATTACAGACTAATTCTGAGTCTGATAGAGATGGTCTGTAACAACCATTGTAGGAGGCTCAACTCAATGTGCTTGTGAAAAAAAGAATGAGGTTGTGAGACTATAACTTTGGAGCTGTGAACCAAAGCCTTTACTATATATAGTCACACATCTGTTGCTCAGTTTTACCTCTACTTAATATATGTTATATTGAAGTTTTAGTCAATCTATTAGATATTTTTTGGGGATGGTAGGCTTGTACATTAACTGATTTTCTTCCTTTTTACTCTCCCCTCCTCCCAAGTAAATCAAAGAAATATAATTTCCAATTGTGGATTGTGGTGATTTTGCAGGGCATTATGAGAAAAATTTAAATTTTAGCATCAAATTACCTAAAATTGAAAAAAAAAAACCTTTTTATTGTACAAAACAAAGAAACTTATTTAGATAAAGTATGTTAAATAAGTAACTGGTACAGTGAAAAGAACCCTGGATTTGGAGTAAAAGGACCTCAGTTCAAATCCCAGTCTTCATTTTACTAATTGTGATGCCAAGAATGGGTTGAACTGTAATAATATAAAAAATTTTACATTTCCAGGTGTATTATTATTATTATTATTTAGTAATTTTCTATAGTCTTGGATGTAGTGTTTCACCTCATGTATGTGTGCCTTTTGTATTTTATTTTTCTCTTTAAATGTATCCTTTCATAGATACATATTCCTTCTCCTCCATAAATCTTTGTCACACACTCTGACAAACAGTTTAGATCAAGGGCAAATTTACATGTTAATATGTACTTTGATATCTTTCTATAAATGCTCTTTGGCCCATTTTATGAGAGCACCTTTTAATGAAGTTCTTTGTTTAAGTAGAATATTTCCACAGGAACCAAGATGAACCTATCTTATATTGAAGCTCATCCTCTGAAGAATATTGAGTATTGTTTTTATAGTGAAATGCTAGTGTAGTTTATGAAGTAAAAATGTGAAATTATTTAAGTAGTCTACCTTTCTCTTAGAGATTTTACATATTATAAATTTTTACATATTGAAAAGCTATTGTGTCATAACATATTTCTACCTTCTTTATGCAATGTGACTTGAATGCAATTAACAATCTAAAACATTTTAAAGTAATTTCTTAGAACTTTATTAAATCTTTTATAATAAAGATTAAAACACTTTATTTAGTTGTGAGATTTCTGTGATTATTTTTCTTATTTTCTAAAAACAGATTTAGAAGCATATCCTGGATGTTTGGCTCTTAGTGTATCTTAGTGTATCTCTTGTGGCTACCAGCCTGATAGAGAGCCATGAGTTCTGAGATGGGAATTGGAAGATTTAGAATCTAAACCTTAGTTTTCCATCGTGCTTTGTGACATTGGCAAATTGCTTGACCTTTCTAGACCCAACTTTCTTCATCTGTGAAACAAGTGATTTGAACTAGATGTTTCTAAAGATCCTTCGGGGGACAACTGTTCTAAAAATCCATCAATTTGTGACCAATATACTCATGTCTCACTACTAATTATAGTAGAAATTAGCTTGTAGAGAATGTGGATGGAAGATATGGATCGTTTGTGAACTATAAGTATGGAGGGAAAAGTTGTATCAATGAGATCACATATCTATTGAAGTAGATTAGTTTGATAAGATTGGTTCCTTAATAGTTGCAATGTCCTGACTTTCTACTGGCAAGATAGAATTAAGTTGTGAGATTATTAGAAAGAAAAGTTTCTCTTGCATATGCAGGCAGTCTCTTCTCATATTACCAGAAAGCAGGGACTTTGGGAATATGTAGAGAATGTGGCTTTGCCAAGAAAGTAATGCTAGGTCTCTAAATTTGCAATTTGGCAATATCTAAAACAGAACTCAGGATATTTTTCAAATCTCCCTTCTAGATTTCTCTTTCACTGTTAATTTTCTTAGCTAACCAAATTTGAAATCCTGGTGTCACCTTTGATCTTTCTTATTTGAATTAATTCCCTATCCAATCTGTTAATAAGTCCTGTCATTTTTACCTTTTCTAACTCTTTTGTATATGACCCCATTTTCTCCATTCACAACCACTATGTTAAGCATAAGTATTTATTATCTCATGCTTGAACTATAGCTGAAGTCTGTAGCCTTCTCCCTGTCTCAAGTCTGTTTACTCCAGTCCATTATCCATTTGTTTTTCAAAATGATCTTCCTGTCAAATGGGGAAGATGAGTAGCTACATAAGTATAAGGTATTGTTGAGTGTAGTTACTCTGTCCTTTTATATGAAGCAGCTTAGTGTAGAAAGTTTCAGAAAATGTACTTTCACATAAATAAGAAATTTATTGATAAAATTGTGTAAAGTATTGCCTCTTTCATAGGTGAACCATTTATACCTGAAATTATTAGAGAAAATTTAGGTTTAATAGAAAAGCTAAAATTCACACATAAATAAACATTTTTATATTGGATACAAGTAGTTTAATACAGAAAATGGACTGTGGAATAAAGATAAAGTCACCTCCTTAGAAAATTTATTATTTATTTATTTTTAAATATTCTTTTCTTTTTAAATTTTCAGTTCCAAATTTTCTCTCTTGTTCCCATTCCTCACTTACCTATTGAGAAGGCAAAGAAAGTGATATAAATTATCATGAAATCATGAAAAAGTTATTTACACATTAGCCACATTGCAAACAAAAAAAACAATCAAGACAATTATTCTTTAATTTCCACTCAGATTTTAAGTTATTTCTCTGAAGGTTGATAGAATTTTTTTTCATCATGAGTCACTTGGAATTATTTTTCATGATTTTATTGATTAAGTAGTTATGTCTTTCACAGTTGATCATCATTAGAACATTGCCGTTTACTATGTATGATGATGCTCCAATTCTCACTTTATTTTGCATCAGTTCATATAGCTCTTGCTATATTTTTTTCTTGAAACCAGTCCTCTCGTAATTTCTTATAGCACAGTAGTATTCCATCAAATTATATGTCACCACTTGTTTAGCCATTCTCCAATTGATGAATATACCTTCAATTTTCAATTCTTTGAGGTACAGACCTAATAGTAGTATTACTGGATCAAAGGGCATACACAATTTTATAACCATTTGGGCATAGTTCCAAATTATTCTTTAGAATTCTTAGATTGTAGATGCTCATCAGTGGGGAATGGCTGAACAAGTTGTGGTATATAAGGATAATAGAATATTATTCTTCTATAAAAAACGATGAGCAAGCTGATTTTAGAAAGACCTGGAAAGATTTACACAAACTGATACTGAATGAAACAAGCATAAGCGGAAATACATTGTACACAATAACAGAAAGAATGTGTGATGATCAGCTATGAAAGACTTGATTCTTCTCAGTAATTCAGTGATCCAAAGCAATCCCAATAGACTTTGGATAGAAAATGCCATCTGCACCAGAAAAAAGATTGAACGTAAATCAATACATGCTATGTTCACTTCTTTTTTCTGTTTTTTTACTCTTCCATGGTTTTCCCATTTTGTTCTGATTTTTCTCTCCCAACATGATTCATAAAGCAATGTATATCAAAAATAAAAAGAACCAATAAAACAAAATCAAAATAATAGAATGCTTAAACTAGTTTATAATTTCACCAACATTTTTAGTATATCTTTTTTCCTTCATATGTTAAACTCATATAAAAATGACAATATTTGTTATTTTTGATAGATGGGAGGTGGTACCTCAGAATTGTTTTAATTTGCATTTCTGTAATCAGTAGTGATTTAGAGCATTTTTTTCATTAGATTTTTATTTAATAGCTTTGATTTCTTCTTCTGAAAACTATCTTTCATATCCTTTGATTATCAATTGGGGAAACTTGTATTTTTATAAATTTGACTCAGCTCTCTGTCTACTTTAGAAATGAAATCTTTATCAGAGAAACTTGCTATAAATTTCATTGTCTTCCATATACCTTTTTGTAAATATACTTTCCCTAATTATCTTTTTTAAATTAAGCCTATTTTTTTTTGCTTTTGTTTTGTTTGAGATCATGATTGCTACCTCTATCTTTTTGTATTTCAGCTGAAGCATATTAGATTATGCTCTAGACCTTTAACAATGTCTTTCTTTCCCTTTCAAGTGTGCCTCTTATAAATGACATGTTCTGGTTTTTAATCCATTCTTTCTGTCTGCTTCCATTTTATGGGTGAGTCTATGCTGTTCACATTCAGTTATGTGTATTTCCTTCCATCCTATTTTCTTCTGTTTATCCTTTTTTCTCTGTTTTTATCCTGTCCTTCCTCAAAAAGTCTTTGCTTCTGATTACTGCCTCTCTTAATCTGTCTTCCTTTTTATCACCTCTCACCCAAATATTTCTCCCCCTTTCTCTCTCTTATTTCCATATTGGTTTATTTCAATTTCTCTCCAATTGAGTGTGTGTATATTCTTTTCCCCCTTTGAAATGTTTTTGATGAAAGTGAGATTGAAGTATTGCCTATCTTGCAATCCCCATTTTCCTCTCCAGTTAGCTCTTCCTTATAAGTTTCTTTTATGTTGGAAAAACTTTTCCCCATTTTACTTCTTCTCTCCCCTTTTATCCAGGATGAAATCATTCAATTTTTTTTAGATAATCCTAATATAATCTATTCCTATTCATGCCCTCTGTCTATGTAGACTTCCTCCAGCTGCTATAATAATGCTAAAATTCTTAGGAGTTACATATGTCATATTTCCATAGAAAAAAGTAAACCATTAACTTTATTGAGTCACTTATGATTACTCTTTCATGTTTGTCTTTTTATAATTCTCTTGGGGTTTGTATTTAAATATTTAATTTTCTATTCATTTCTGGTCAGGAATGCTTGAGAATCTTGTATTTTATTTGCGAAAATATTTTGGAGATATAACTTGTTTCCCAGAGTTAAGGCCCAGCAAGTAGACTGTACCCTGAGGTTGGCATAATAACAATCGTCTGCACTCTAAATGATCTCTCTCTCTGGTGAAGTGTATTGCTTTGACCAGAATAAGATGTTTATTGCCCTCTGTTTTCCAGGGACTTGAGAGCCATTCATCACCTTCCTTGTGCTTATAATTCCATTCCATGAAAATGCCAAATAAACTGAATCAGGTACTTCATTCTGTTTTCCACTGGTTTTTGTACTTTGTTATGAGATAAACAATCTGCAGGCTGTCCTACAGGACCATGAATGCCTACATTATTTTTGCATGAGCCTGACATGGGGAATGCTATTCAAGACCTGTTGTTGGATTATGATAGTCCAACTCACTTGTGTGTATATTTTAATGATAAAACAGTGCCTCATCTCAGCATGTTAAATACTACCTTTTAGGAAGGTAGGCTTCCAGTTTCAAGTACTTTATTTACATCATGACTCTCCTGTCTCTGGCTCTGGTCATTCCCAAGGTTAGAAGCCAGTTTTAGTTCAATTGAATATTAAATATTTATTTTTCTCTTTGAAGGATTATACTTAATTTTGCTACATAGGTGATTAGGTGATTCTTGGTTTTAACACCAGTTCCTTTGTCTTTTGGAATAAATATAATTTAAGATGTCTACTCATTTAATTTGGAAGCTAATAAATCTTGTGTGAGCCTAACTATATAGGCTTCAATATATTTGAATTGTTTCTTTCTGGATATTTGTAATATTTTTTCCTTGATTTGGGAGTTCTAGAATTTGGCTATACTATTTCAGGAAGTTTTCGTTTTGGAATCTCTTTTAGGAGGTGATTGGTGAATTCTTTCCATTTCTATTTTGTCCTCTAGATCTAAGACATTGGAGCAGTTTTCTTTCCTAATTTCTTGATGTATGATGTCTAACTTTTTTTTTTTTTAACTCAGGGCTTCCAGGTAGGCTAATAATTCTTAAATGAGTTTTCCTCAGTCATTTTCTAGTTCAGTAGTTTTTCCAATGATATATTTTACACTTTCTTCCACTTTTTTTTGATTCTTTTGACTTTGTTTTATTGTTTCTTGATGTCTTTTAGTCATCATCTTCCATTTATTCAATTCTATTTTTTAAGGAATTATTTTCTTCAGTGAACTTTTTCAATCAGTCTTCCTTTTCCAGTCAGTCTATTATATTTTTTAAGGAGTTCTTTTCTTTAGTGAATTTTTGTGCCTTTTTTGCCATTAGGCCAGTTTTGTTTTTTAAGGAGTTCTTTTCTTCAGTATTGTCTAAAAAATTAAGATATTAATTCCTTTTTTTGTAATTGTCTTTCATTGCACTCATTTCTTTCCCCCTCCCCCTTTTTTTCCCCTCTTATCTTTCTTTAATGGTTCTGGGAACTCTTATTGGGCTTCAGTCCAATTTGCATTTTTCTTCAAGGTTTGCTTGTAGCTGTTTTTACATTGTTATATTTTCTGGTCTTCCTTTTGATGTAATAATTTTTTAGTGGTCATGTTCACACACACGCGCACATGTGTGTGTGTTTGTAATTTTCCCAGCCTATTTCTTGATTTTGAACTCTATGTTAAAGTTGGGTTTTGCTCACCTGAAATAGGAAGGCACTGTCCCAAGGTATTTTTAGAGCTAGTTCTGAGACTTTGCTAGTTTTTGATGTTTCCAAGGTGATGTGATCTGGGGAGAGTTGTCATCACTGCTGTCTTAGATTGTATTTTGATTGCTACTCAGGAAAGATCCTTTGCAGTCATAAACACTAGTGTTCTTTTGGCCCTGGAAATGTGATCAGTACTCCTGTTCCTCTATGACTAACTCTAACAACTCCTCTTCACCCTGGAACTATGACCAAGAACTATATATATGGGTAACAGAGTTGCTAATCAGCACCAATTGCACCCAGTGACAGTACAGAGTGCCTTCTAATACTTTCCTGACTCAACACTTCCTCTTTCTGGGTTGAGAGCTTCTGAAGCTACTGTTCCTCCTGTTGTGGCCACTGCTATTGCTCTTGTTAAGCTCTGAGCTGGTTCTCATTACAGTGTCAAAGACCTTTCATGCCAATTGCCTAAATTGTATTAGGTTAGGAAACTGTTTCACCTTAAACTTTTTTTTTTTTAGCTTTGTTACTACAACATTTTTATTTGGGGAGTTATTTAAAGTTGTTTGGAGGATAATGGGAAAATTCAGCTAGGTTGCTGCCTGTAGTGCATCATCTTCTAATGATGTGGGGTGATACCTTTAATGGTTTAAATGAGGCAGGGAGAGAACTTTTATTTATTAAGCACTGCTAAAATAAGAATATGAAGAAACAGTTTTAAAAGAGATTGTGGAAGAGGTTCCTCTAAGACATGATAAATGACAGTGGTTGTTAGGCTATTGTAGTCTTCATTTATTTGCATGCAACTGTTTTAAATCTAAGAGTATAAAAAGTCATCAAAATGAAAAGGTATAGCTACTTATAGATTGTGAGATGATTAAATAAGAACTATGGAAATCATAGGATAGGTTTGGTGAATTTTCACCTTAAAAGTGAAAGGCCAGTCACTGATGAAATTAATTGCTTTTGGAGTATTTCCTAGAATTTGAGACAAATGAAAACTCACTTGTGAGAGCTAAAGTGGCCAGTAGGGGGAGCGTATTGCATTCATAACAGAATTGGGGAAAGCGTGCAAAGGAGACAGGAAATGATATGTAGTATGTGAGAATAGAGGGAAAGCAATTTTGACTAGATGTAGAGTGGGAGGAGGGAAGTAACATCCATTGAGGCTGGAAAGATTGGTTAGAACCAAGGTAGACTTAAAACATTAAACAGAAAATGTTATTTTTTTTTATTCTAAAAGCAATAGAAAATTATTGGAGTTAATTGAATAATGGAATAACATACTTTAGAAAAAAATCATTGGCAGCAATGTGTAGGGGAGAGTAGAGTAGTGACGAAGTTTGGGTAGAGAAACAAACTAGAAGGTTCTTGTAGTAATCTAGGAGAGGGGATTTGAATGAAGGAGGTAGCTTAGTGATTTGAGAGGAAAAGAATGAAAAGAATATTGTAGAAGTAGAATGGCAAGGTTTGCAATTGACTTAGATATGTAAGTTGAGGCAGAATGAAGCAGTTCAGGATAATGCCATAGTTGTGAATTTGGAAGATTAAAAGGATAGTATTGCCTTTAGCAGAAATTGGGAAGTTTGAAAGAGAGGAGAGGTTTTTTTGCGGAGGGGAAATAAAATAATTCCAGTTTTAGAAATGTTGAATTTGAGTTGAACTATCCAGTTTGAAAGGCTCATTAGGAAATGAGTGATTTAGGCCTGAAAGTCAGGAAGAAATTGGAGTGCTCTCTCCCTCTTTCCTTCCCTTCCTTCCTCTCTGTCTGTCTGTCTTTCTCTCCCTCTCTTGAGTGTTAAGATGATAGTTAAGCCCATGAGAGTGGATGGAATTCCTAAGAGAGAGAGAGAAGGTAAAAGGAAAAGAAGGCCTAGGGGAAGAACTTTGGGAAACACCCACATTTAGGGGATATTATGTGGATGTTAACATCATAAAGCTTAGAGAAGGGCCAGGAAGGAATGGTATCATGAAAATCCAGACAAGGGAGAATATCCAGGAAGGAAGAGTGGTTAACTGTGACTTCATTTCAATACCAAATAAATCCTTGGAAATAAAAGATTTGTACCACGGTGACTGTAATAGAAAGGTCCTCTGTTAAAACTTTTTGAGGAAAAGAAGTCTCATAATTATACCAAATTTCCACTTCCAAATGCACATTTCTTGATATTGCAGAAGGTTTTATTGAAAACAGAAAAATAGAAAGTCATATGTATGCATATGTGTGTAGATGTGTGTGTGTGTGTCTATTTATATATATATATATGTCATTATAGACACTGGGGATCCTTATCACAATCTTCATGATGTAAGGCAATATATAATTATTTTTAACTCCCCAAACTCACAATGAAATCTCCTAATACTTATTATAAGCAAGATGAGGATTCTTTGGTTGAGACCCTTCATGGTGTGGTCTTTTCTTTTTGGGTCTTTTCCTTTTCTGCTCTTTGTTGGCACCTCTGCAGGATTGTTTTCTCTGTGATTGTAGATAATTTTTGGGAGCATAGATTGTCTTTTGTCTTCTTTTGTATCTCTAGAGCATTATGCTTGGCACATAGAAAATGATTAATAAATGTCTATTGCTTTGATTGATACAAAGTAATGGAAAACTTTCTTAAATAATTCTATACTTTTATACTTTTTCTTGTCTCATTGCCAAAGGTAGGCCAGGAGATTGAAGGTGGAGTGTCTTTCAAACATAGCAGTGGTTAAAGACTATAATTCCAAAAATATTGTGGGCTGAAGCAATATAACAGATAGACATTCAACATATAGAACTACTGGCAGGAAAGATAAGGAAGGCAAATTGATGATGGTAGTTTTTTTGCCAAATCAGGAGATGTTTTAGTCAGTTTATATGACCAAATGATGAGGAAACTTCTGCATTTGTAAGAGACTGAGAATGGATGTTAAATGTGAATAGCTGAAAAATCTGAGTATAAATGCCAGTTCTGACTTTGACGATGTTTTCCATTCTCACTGTCTCTTAGCAAGGCAAGGATTTTGCTAAAACTTTTCCTTTTTGGAGTTGAGAAGAAATCAAGACCAAAACTACATTGTGAAGTGGAATGAAATTGTTGTCACTGGGGATGTGATAACATAGGCTGCTTTATTATTATTATTATGAAAAAATGTTTTTATTTGTAGATTTGATTTGCTAGCAGCAAGTCAGTTGACTCATTTATAGAAGTTTGGAAACTAGATAAGTTTCCTAGAGTATTTAAATCAGGGTGGGAACAAAATGAGTAAGAGAGAGTATTAGTAGAGAATTTTCATACTTTGAATACTGTTTAATGATCAGATCCTAGAGCTCTCTACCTAAGTGATAAACGTCTTTATGACAACATCTTTTGTCACAATAGTCTTTGCATATATGTTGCAGAAGAAGAATGTGTTGTCAGTGTCCATCTTTATGAGAGTCTTTTTACAAGTTCAGATTCAGAGAGAATGTCAGATCCATTTAACTCTTCATTCTTATGGTGGAGTTATTTCTTAACAAAAAGAACCATTTTCATTTGGTTACCAATATATATCAATTGCTTTCCAATTTATGCTCTCCAGGTACTTGGATACTTATTGAGATTACCCAAAGCAATCAGCTAATCACTCCAGGTGGAGCCATGTCATTTGTGGCTCTTAAGACATAATTGCCATCAAGCTATTTTTCAGTAAGTTAGGGAAGAAAGTAAGAAAGACCCTAATACCTGCTACATGAATTTAGATAGTTAAGTTTGTTAAGTAAAAAACACAACAAAAGTATAGTTTTGAAGTAAAAATATTCACTAGTAGATCTTGTTTTTATAAGTTTTTAGAGAGATTGTGTGTTTCTTAATCTTTTGTTAACATTAGCAATTTTTGTTTACTTAATACAGGAAGTTTTATAGTCAAAACAGCTGTTTCTTTGCCCCAGAGAATGTGTGAAGTTATAAATTTAGAGTGAGAAAAGTGTTCTCAGATAGAGAATTTTGCTTTACAATGACACCATTTTGCTCAAAGACTTTCCCCCCCCCCCATTGCCCCTAGGTTATAGTGTAAACTTTTTATTGGTCTGCCACTTATGATCCTTTCTTATGATCTTTTCTTTTCTTTGTTATTAATAATGAGTATCTCTTCCTAAAGAAACTACTTCCCATCTGTCCTATGGCTTACAATATGCTCTACTCCTTCTCTAATTTACTATTATTGTTAGGATAGAACTGAAAGGTAACTAACACAACCCACAATTCTTTCATCTGAAACAATTTCAACAACAAATATTGTATTATAAACATACTAGTTCTCAATTAATTAGTTATTGAGAGTATTTGTATAGCCCATCTTTCCCCTTTCTTTTTTGGTAATTTTTAGAACAGAGTACTAGTCCTCTACTCTTCCAGTCTTATTTTACACTATTTCTTTTCATCAATTTTTTTTGTCAATGAGTACATTCCCTAATTTCATCTTGCCTTTTCTTTCCTTCTTACATATATGGAGACCTACCACTGTGTCTAGGTTGTGCTTCTTCCAAATCTCCAGTGTGTGAAATGAGGGGTATCTTGCAGCAAGTTGGAGTCAGAAACAGATTTGAACTCTGCCTCTGACATGAGCTATGACATCATAGGCAAGTTGCAAAAATTTTCTAAATGGTAGTTTTTCTATCTGTAAAGTAAGGATAAAATAACTGTGATACTTACCTTATAAGGTTGTTATGAGAAGCAAAGGAGATCATTTGTGTGTGTGTGTGTGTGTGTGTGTGTGTGTGTGTGAGAGAGAGAGAGAGAGAGAGAGAGAGAGACAGAGGCAGACAGAGAAAGGGGGTGGGGTGGAGAGAAATAGAGACAGAGACAGAGACAGACAGATATATACATAAAGAGAATGATAGATTTAGGGGTCTTTATTCCTATTCCTATAGCATTGACAGATCAGGTCATGTACAGGGCATGTATTCTCAGAATTCTCTGGCTAATCCTGAAAAGATGGGATTTCCATTTTTCATGCTATATAGTTCATGAATCTGTACCAATGTATTTCATGCTATGATTATGAGTTGGTATTAATTAGTCAGCTACACTTAGCTTTTAGAAAGGAGGGCATTTACTAACAGTGTGTAGTTAGTACATTCTCTCAAAAAGTCTATAACACTTTCACACTAATATATATCTTGTTCAGGGGAAAGAATGTTCAAGCTAAGGGAAGTGAGTAGTAAAGATTTAACTTGCAGTTTAGAGGAGGGAGTCCTTTTGCTGTATTCCTGAAGATGTTCCTCTGAGGTAGGGGTCTAAATTTTTTGCTTATCTTTTTGTAGAATCTTGAATCTGCTTTCCTCATTGAGTCCAATTTGTCCTTGGTTTATGATATAGATACTACAGACAGTAATTTTTGGAATATTTCTTAGATGTGGAAAAATCGTTTGGACCCTTTATATTTTACAAGTCTCTTCCAGCAAAAGGTAGAATAATTCTACTAAATTGATTTAGTAATTGACAATATAAATAGCAGCTTATATAATAATATTTTTGTCATTTCAGTGTTTATTTAAATTTTAAGGAGGGAATTTTAAAGTCCTACAAGCATATAAATTATTTAAAATCTATATGCACTTAAGTTAGCAATAACTTGATAACGTATATCTAATCAGGAGTATAATGATAACTTGTTTATTTTTTTTTTTGGCCCTCTTTTCACCTAGGTTTGAGTACAGACTATTATTTATTAGCAGTGTGACCTCAAGGAAGTTGTTTAACCCTTCTCAAGATTTTTCCTCATAGTTAAATGGGGATGATGGTAATTTACTATGGTACTGCTTAAGACTGTTGTAAGAATTTATAAACTATGAAGGGATGTGTATGTGTGTCTATATGTATATCTCTCTTTATAGGTATAGTCATGTATATACACATACCAGTAAATGCTAATAATATTGTTATTATCATCTTCAGAAAAAGAAGAGACAAGAAGAATAAAAAGAACCAAGATTCAAAGTAGTTTAATTATTCATCTGTCTTAAAGAAGTTTTTTGCCATGAGGTTCAAGCTCATGGCTAAAATGAAGTTTTTGTTTTAATTGTAGATTTAAGTTTCCTATGCTATTCTACAGTGCAGAACATTTTAAGTTACTTCAGTACATTACTTGATAGGGTCACACATACTAACTGTGTTTCTCTTGATATAAACCAACCCCCTGTGGCTTTTTACATTACCTCCTTTTCCATTAACATTCATGGTAGTTAAGACTTAGTGCAGATTCTTTCCTTCTGGCTCTAGTTCTGTATTTTTTATGTTGTAATCATAAAGTTGGTATAAAATTAGATTCTTCTAAATTATAACTTTATTGGGGTTCTGAAAATCTGGAATGCTGCACTTCTACAAACTGCAAACTATTTTTCATGACTGTTAGAAAAGATTTTTAAAAAAGTAAAAAATTTACAAGGGATAAAGATTTGTTGAATAAATTGCAGTAAGAAAATAAATGTAGCTAAAGGACATTTCTTAGAAGAGAATATAGTGTGTTTACCAGCCCTACAAAATAGTGTATGCTTACATTCAAAAGGTCTAAAAAAACCAGGTTACTCGTTCATCCCAAATAATTTTCATATGTCAGGCAGAAGATGTTGCCATTATAAAGGTATGAGCCTGGGGCAGTGAGGTGGCACAGTGGATAGAGCACCAACCCTGAAGTCAGGAGGACCTGAGTTCAAATCTGGCCTCAGACACTTAAATACTTCCTAGCTGTGTGATCCTGGGCAAGTCATTTAACCCCATTGCCTCAGCTATACACACACACACACACACACACACACATATATTTAAATAATCACTTTTTTATTATTGAAATATATGCAAAGATAGTTTTCAGCATTCACCATTGCAAAACCTTGTGTTCCAAATTTTTCTCCTTTCCTTCTCTCATCCCCTTTCCCAGACAGCAAATAATCCAATACATGTTAAACATTTACAATTCTTCTATACATATTTCTATATTTATCTTGCTGTATAAGAAAAATCAGATCAAAAAGGGAAAAATGAGAAAGAAAACATAAAAGCAAGCAAATAACAAAAAGGTGAAAATACTAAAGGCTTTTTTTGCACAAAAACTTTTAAAATTTAACATAAATAAAATTACCCATTTTGCATTTCATACTGTACTTTAATTCTTCTTTGGTTATAAATTCTTTCTTTCTCTACAGATCTGAGAGGTAAACTAACCTTTGTTCTTCTAATTTGTTTATAGTGTCATTCTTTATGTGTAAATCATGAACCTATTTTAACCATATGTTGTTATAAGGTGTTAGGTATTGGTCAATGCCTAGTTTCTGTCATACTATTTTCCAATTTTCTCATCAATTTTTGTCATATAGTGAGTTCTTATCCTAGAACCTGGGGCTTTTGGGTTTACCAAATACTAGATTACTATGGTCATTGATGTGTGTCTTGTGAACTTAAGCTATTCCACTGATCGATTACTCTATTTCCTAGCTAGTACCAAATAGTTTTGGTGACTGCTGCTTTATAATATAGTTTTAGATCTGGTACAGCTAGGCTACCCTCATTTGCATTTTTTTCATTATTTCCATTAAAATTCTTGACCTTTTCTTCTTCCAGATGAATTTTGTTATTATTTTTTCTACCTCTGTAGAGTAGTTTCTTGGCAGTTTGCTTGGTATGGAACTGAATAAATATATTAATTTAGGTAGAATTGTCATTTTTATTGTATTAACTCACCCTACCTATGAGCACTTGGTATCTTTCAGTTGTTTAGATCTGATATTATTTGTGTAGAAAGTGTTTTATAATTGTGTTCATATAGTTCTTGACTTTGTCTCGCAGATAGACTACCAAATATTTTATATTATCTATAGTTATTTTAAATGGAATTTTTTTTAATCTCTTGCTGCTGGACTTTGTTGATAACATATAGAAATGTTGATGATTTATATGGATTTATTTTGTATCCTGCAACTTTGCTAAAGTTGTTCATTGTTTCTAGTAATTTTTAGTTGATTCTTTAGGATTCTCTAAATATACTATCATATCATCTACAAAGAGTGATAATTTGGTTTCCTCATGACCTACTCTCATTCTTTTAATTTCTTTTTCTTCTCTTATTGCCAAAGCTAACATTTCGAATACAATATTGAATAGTAACGGTGGTAGAGGACAACCTTATTTCACCCCTGATCTTGTTGGGAATGGTTGTAGTTTATCTTGATTACATATGATGTTTGCTGATGGTTTTAGATGTTATTGCTCATTTTAAGAAAGATTCCATTTATTCCCATGCTTTCTAGTGTTTTTTTTTTAATAGGGGTGGGTTTGGATTTTGTCAAATGTTTTTCTGCACTTATTGAAATAACTATATGATTACCATTAGTTTGATTATTGATATAGTCAACTATGTTAATAGGTTTCCTAAAATTGAACCAGCCCTGCATTCCTGGAATAAATCCTACATGGCCATGGTATATAATGCTGGTGATAACTTGCTGTAATTTCTTTGCTAATATTTTATTTAAAATGTTTGCATTAATATTCATTAGGTTAAATGGATTTTTAATTTTCTTTCTCTGTTTTGACCCTACCTGGTTTGGGTATCAGGTCATTTGTGTCATAAAATTTGGTAGCTCTCCTTCTTTCCCTATTTTCCCAAAAAGCTTGTATAGTATTGGAATTAATTGTTCTTTAAATGTTTGGTTGAATTCCTTTATAAATTCTTCTGGGGATTTTTTCCTAGGGAGTTGATTAATAATTTGTTCAATTTCTTTTTCTAAAAATAGGGCTAATGAAGTAATTGATTTCCTCATCTGTTAATCTGGGAAATCTGTATTTTTGTAATCCATTTCATTTAGATTATCTGATTTATTGGCATACAGTTGGGCAAAATAGTTCTTAATTATTCCTTTAATTTCCTCTTCATTAGTGGGCAGTTCACCCTTTTCATTTTTTGATACTAGCAGTTTGATTTTTTCTTTCCTTTTTCTAATCATATTAATTAAAGGTTAATCTATTTTGTTATTTTTTCATTCATTGGCTATTGGATCCTCTGCTTCTAGGACATCAGGGCAGTTTTCCTTGATGATTTCTTCAAAGACATTGGCTAGAATCTTTTTTTTTTTCATCATGGTTTTTCACTATGGAGATGGTCCAATAATTCATATGTTACCTCTCCTAGATCTTTTCTCCAGGTCAGTTGTTTTTTATGATGAGATATTTTACATTTTTTTCTATTTTTCTTTTTTCTTTGGTTTTGTTTGATTGATTCTTGATGTCTCATTGAGTCATTCACTTCTGTTTTTTAGTGAATTAGTTGTTTCAATTAGCTTTTTCATCTTCTTTTGCATTTGGCCAGTTGAACTTTTAAACAAATTGTTTTGTTCATTGGATTTTTTTCCATTTCACAAATTCTGTTTTTCAAGGAGTTGTTTTCTTTTTCCATTTTGCCAAAATTATTTTTTAAGGAGTGATATTCTTCAGATAATTTCTGTGTTTCTTTTTCCAGAGTTCTCATTTCTTTTCCCCATTTTTTCTTGTAACTCTCTTTTAAGATCTTTTTTGAATTCAGGCTCAAGGTTCAATAGAGCCTTGTAAGATACAGACCAATTTACATCACCCTTTGAGGCTTCATCTGGAGATGTTTTGTCTTTAGTTTCCTCAAAGTTTGAGATCGGTTTTTCCCTCTCTCCACAAAAGCTCTCTATGGTCAGAGATTTTTTTGCTCATTTTTAAAGGTTGAAATTTGCTCTTAGGGCAAAAGGGAGATTGTCCTAAGCTTCTTCTACAGGTGACAGTGGCTTTACTGCCCTGGTCCCAGTGGTGCCAGCTTCCTTCCTGTGCTGGGTGGGCACAGCCAAATCCTGCTTGTTATGCTGGAGTTCAAGTGTTCATTACTTGCCTTCTGTAGTTGTGTTGAAGGTCCCTCAGCTAGTCTGCTGATCCACTAGCTTCTGAACCAGTATAGAGTAGCAAACACAACTGTATTTTGGCTATGAGCCACCCACTAAATTCCCCCAGTATATGGAAGCCTCTCTGCCCTGATCCTCCTTGCACTGCACTGCACATGCGCTCAGCTGTACTCCCTTCCCCCATTGAGACAGACCTTTCCTGAAGTTCTTCCAAAATATCTTCTGCTGGAAATTTGTTACACTCAAAATATTTGTGGGTTCTGTCATTCCAAAAGCTGTTCAGAGGCTTTATCTGGTGTTGATCTGAAGGAAGCCAGGAAGATCTCAAAGACCTGTTTATTCTCCATCAATTTGGCTCTGCCCTCCCCCTCCCTCCTTTAAAAAATCTTTGGAATTTTTTTTGTGGATAAATTCTAATCCTTTACCTTTTGGAATTTACTTATTATTTGCATTTAATATTATGTTATTTATATATCTTGCATTTAAGCCTATTTTAATGTCTGATCAGGGTGAAGAAATAGGAATTTTTGAAGACTAAGGGCATGGAATGATCCCTGGCAGACTTTACCAAATAGGAGAGGCTTTAGATATGAACCTGGTTGTATCTGTAAGCATGTCATATGAGAAGCAAAATGTTGTAGTGTATTGATAGTCTCAAAATCAGGAAGACCTGGGTCTAGGTTTTCTTTCTGGCACATACTGACAGTAGCACAATGGGCTAGTTCATCTGGGCCCCAGGCAATTTTCAAAGACTAAAATTTGCAGGGATCCTGACCTGCATTGGTAGAGTGCCTTTCCCTATCTAGGAGTTCTCTATATCATTTAAATAACAGTTTCAGCCCCTTTAATTCTCCCTAAGTTGAAAAAAAGCTTATTACTATATTACTGGTCATTCTGAGATGATTTTCTCCCTCTAATCACAAAGATTCATGAAAATAATATGTATTATTGTAGAATTGTAGAAAAGTTAGGATTGCTATTAGTAGAGGAAGTCTGTGTGTATTAGTGAAATTAAAGACTTTTAGGGGAGGATTCTGCTGGAGTAGGCCAGTAAATTTCAAGCTTTCTATATTTCCCTCATAAACAGGACAAATTTGTGCCTCAGGATGAGCATAGTTGAGTAAAAAAAATCAAGAAGACTTGGGGCAGAGCAGGAGTCCTCCTGGCACAACCCAAGAAGACACTAATAAAAACTCCAAATTGGAAATTAACCCAAGTGAAGTATAAACACCTCCAAGTAGCTGGGTAGAAACATCAAGTGGGGAGCCATGGGGTGAACTTCAGGTGTGACTGCAGCCTCAGCAGAAACTACAGAAACTCTCACTTCCAGGACAGCAAGGAGTTGGGGATATAAGTCCGGGAAGACTGAGTGAGCCTTGGCTTATTAGGAACAGCAGACTCAGCTGTACTGCTGAGACATGGCCCTGAGATAGAAAGAACCAGCAGTGGGGCAGGGATACTACTGGCTGCAAATACTTGGCATAGGGTGGAGCTCGAAGTTTGGGGTTCTAGGTCAGAGATCACTGCCCCTCAGCCCTGTTTGTAGTAGCTAGAAACTGGAAATTGAATGGATGCCCATCAATTGGAGAATGGCTGGGTAAATTGTGGTATATGAATGTTATGGAATATTATTGTTCTGTAAGAAATGACCAGCAGGATGAATACAGAGAGGCTTGGAGAGACTTACATGAACTGATGCTGAGTGAAATGAGCAGAACCAGGAGATCATTATACACTGCAACAATGATATGAGGATGTATTCTGATGGAAGTGGATTTCATTGACAAAGAGACCTAACTCAGTTTCAATTGATAAATGATGCAGCTACATCCAAAGAAAGAACACTGGGAAATGAATGTCAACTAGTTGCATTTTTGTTTTTCTTCCCAGGTTATTTTTACCTTCTGAATCCAATTCTCTCTGTGCAACAAGAGAACTGTTCGGTTCTGCAAACATATATTGTATCTAGGATATACTGCAACATATTTAATATATATAATGGCAAGCAGTCCTATATATATATATGTACATATATATATATAGGACTGCTTGCCATCTAGGGGAGGGGGGAAAGGAGGGAGAGGAAATATCAGAACAGAAGCGAGTGCAAGGGATAATGTTGTAAAAAATTACCCTGGCATGGATTCTGTCAATAAAAAGTTATTATAAAATAAAAAAAAGAGATCACTGCCCCTCTCTTTCCCCCTACAATTAGAGATACTTATATTTCTCATTAAAAAAATTAAACAGCAAAGAAAAAAGACTCCCTAGATATTTACTTTGGGAACAGGGAAGACTGAGGTTCATCTTTAGGGGAAGACAAAGAAGTACAAAAAGCTTCTACCCCAAAGAGTAACTTTAAATAGCTCCATCCTAATTTATAGAGGAATTCAAAAAAGAATTTAAAAATCAAATGAGAGACATTGAAAAAAAGGTTCTTGTTCTTGGATGGTTTTTATTTTTTAATTTTAGTTTTTAGTTTTTTCCTTAATATCTCTAGTTTGCTTTTTGAATTCTTTTGTGAGTTCTGTAAATTCTCTCTGGACAGTAAGTCATTTCACATTACTCTTTGGGTTGAAGTTTTTTTTTTATATACTAAATTTTCCACTTCTGAAGATGAACCTTGGTCTTCCCTGTTTTCATAATATATATATATGTTTAAATTGTAATAAGTTTATTTATTTTTATTACAAATTGCTTTATGAATCATATGCTTATGAATCAGAGCAAAAAGGAAGAACCTTGGGAGAGATTTAAAAAAACAGAAAAAAGAAGTGAACATAGCATATGTTGATTTACATTGTTTCCTTAGATTTTTTTTTTCTGGATGCAAGTGGCATTTTCTCTCCAAAGTCTATTGGAATTACTTTGGGTCCCTGAACTTTTGGAAAGGGCCAAGCTTTTCATATTTGATCATCACACATTCTTGCTGTTATTGTGTACAGTGTATTCCTGGTTCTGCTTGTTATCCTCAGCATCAGTTCATGTAAATCTTTCCAAGCCTTTCTGTAATTAGCTTATTCATCTTTTTTTTTATAGAAAAATAATATTCCATTACCTTCATGTTCATTTGTTCATACTTGTTCAACTGTTTCCCAGTTAATGGGCATCCACTTCTTTTCCAGTTCTTTCCTACCACAAAAAGAGCTGCTACAAACATTTTTGCACATATAGGTCCTTTTCCCTCCTTTATGATTTCCTTGTGATACAGGCCCAGTAATGGCATGGCTGGGTCAAAAAGTATGCACAGTTTTATACCCTTTTGGGTATAGTTCCAGATTGCTCTTCAGAATAGTTGGATCAGTTCACGACTCCAGCAACATTGCATTAGTGTCCTAGTTTCCCCACATTTCCTCCAACATTTTTCATTATTTTTTCCTGTCATTTTAGCTAATTTGAAAGGTCTGAGTGGTACTTCAGAGTTCTTTTAATTTGTGTTTTTCTAATCAACACTGATTTAGAGCATTTTTTCATATAACTATAAATAGCTTTAATTTCATCATCTGAAAATTATCTGTGCATATCCTTTGACCATTTATTAATTGGGGAATGACTTAAATTTGACACATTTCTGCCCGGGCCGGTGGCTGCGGTGACTGTGTTCTCTGTTCAGGTACCAAAATGTGGTGATTTTCTTCTTTTAGAATAATAGTTTTCTCTGGGAGAAAGCAGGTTTCTCGGGGAAGTTTTCTGGAGGCAGCCTTAGTTTCAGTTAAGAGTAAATAATCACCCAAAACGCAGCCAGATGTTAAAAATTCAGGTCTTTTATTGTGTCCAATATAACCCAGTTAGCTTAGAGGCCCATCTCTCTGCTTGGTTCCAAGAGCTCCCTCCGAATGTCTCCAAATCCAAAGGTTTGTCCTTCAGCCCAGCCAGCACCAAGGTGAATCTGTCTTGCCTCTGAGAGAGGGCTTCTGGCTCTCAGTCTCCCAGAGTGCTCCTCTCTGACTCCAGTCAATGTTCTGAAGTAAAACTCCTCACTCAGAGAGGGCTTCTGGCTCTCAATCTCCAATATAGCCCGGTTAGCTTTTTTTAGGGGTCTCTCTCTCTCCTTGGTTCTAAGAGCTCTTGCCGCTTTGTCCTTTGCTTCTGCTTCTGCTTCCTTCAGCTTCCAGAGCTAGCACCAAGGTGAATCTGTCTTGCCTCTGAGAGAGGGCTTCTGGCTCTCAATCTCCCAGAGTGCTCCTCTCCGACCCCAGTCAATGTTCTGAAGTAAAACTCCTCATTCAGAGAGGGCTTCTGGCTGAACTCACTTGACGTTCCCCTCTCAATCTAAATTCAGCTGAACTCTCACCCAAAGTAACTAACTAATCTGAAGCTAAGAGCCCCTTTATATATGATTTCCCAAAGGTTGACTCCTCCTTCTGGAGCCACACCTAAGGGAGGTGTGAATTCACAAAGTTACAAAGTTTACTTTGTGAATCTCCCATACTTGTGAACTCCAATGAGTACTGGTGTGAATACAAGCATTGTATCAATTAGTTCTACTTAGTACCTTGTTTCAGGTTCTGAACCAAAACATCTCCCTGTAAGATCAGATCAATGATACTGAACCATGCTAAATTAGATAATTATTGTCTTTATCAACTCTAATGATTTAACAGTTTGTAAAAATTCCAACACATATCTTTATATATTTTAGAAATAAGACCTCTGTCAGAAATACTATCTGTAAAGATTTTTCCCCAGCTTTGTAATTTTTCCCCTTTTAAACTTATTTCTGCTGGTTTTACTTGTGCAAAACCTTTTTAATTTAATTGTAATCAAAGTTGTCCATTTTGTCTTTCATAATATTCTCTAGTTTTTCTTTGGTTATAAATTCCTCCTTTCTTCAAAGATCTGATAGGTAAATTTTCCCTCATTCACCAAATTTGTTTATGATTTCCATCCTTTATGCCCAAATAACGCATCCATTTTGACCTTATTTGGTAAAGAGTGTGATATGTAGGTCTCATTTGTATTATTACAATAATTTGTAACATTATTTTCCAGTTTTACTAGCAATTTTGGTCAAATAGTGAATTCTTATTCCAGAAGCTGGAGTGTGGGGATTTTTCTAATATTAGATTGCTCTAGGCCTTGATTATTGTGTCATGTGTATCTAATCTATTCAACTGATTCACCCTCCCCCACCCTACTTCTCAGCCAGTACCAAATGGTTTTGATGACTGCTACTTTATAATATAATTTTAGGTTTGGTACTGCTAAACCACCCTTTCTTTGTATTTTTTTTTCATTAATTCCCTTGATATTCTTGACTTTTTGTTCTTCCAGATGAATTTTGTTATTATTTTTCTAGTTCTATAAAATAATTCTTTGACAGTTTTATTGGCATGGCACTGAATAAGTAGACCAATTTAGGCAGAAATGTCATTTTTATTATATTAGCTTGGCCTAGCCATGAGCAATTGATATTTTTCTAATTGTTTAGATCTGACTTTATTTGTGTGAGAAGTGTTTTATAATTGTGTTGATATAGTTCTTGGGTTTGTCTTGGCAGGTGGGCCTCCAAATATTTTATTTTGTCCATAGTAATTTTAAATGACATTTCCCTTTCTATTTCTTGCTGATGGACTTTGTCAGCAATATATGGAAATGCTGATGATTTGTGTGGGTTTATTTTATATCCTGCAACTTTGCTAAAGCTGAGAATTGTTTCAAGTAGGGTTTTAGATGATTTTCTAGGATTCTCTATCATCATATAATTTGCAAAGAGTGATAGTTTTATTTCCTTATCACCTATTCTAATTCCTTTAATTTCTTTTTCTTTTCTTATTGTAAAGCCAACATTTGTGGTAGAATATTGAATAATAGTGATAATAATGGGCATCCTTTTTTCACCCCTGATCTTATTGGAAATGTATCCAACATCTCTCCATTACAAATAATGCTTGCTGTAGATTTTAGGTAGATACGCTTATTATTTTAAGGAAAGCTCTCATTATCCCAGTGCTCTCTAGTGTTTTTAATAAGAATATGGACTGCATTTTGTCAAAAGCTTTTTCTGCATCTATTGAGATTATCATATGACTTCTGTTGGTTTTGTTATTGACATGGTCAATTATGGTAATAAATTTCCGGATATTGAACCAGCCCTGCATTCTTGGTATAAATCCTACTTGGTCATAGTGCTATAATAAGTTGCTGTAATCTCTTTGTTAATATTTTATTTAAAATTTTTGCATCAATTTGGAACTACATTCAAAAAGTTATCAAACTGTGCATACCTGTGATCCAGCCGTGTTTCTATTGGGCCTATATCCCAAAGAGAGTTTAAAGGAGGGAAAGGGACTCACATGTGCAAAACTGTTTGTGGCAGCCCTTTTTGTAGCAGCAAGAAACTAGAAACTGAGTAGATGTCCATAATTTGGAGAATGGCTGAATAAATTAAGGTATATGAATGTTATGACACAACAACATCAATATTATATGAAGAACAATTCTGATGAACGTGACTCTTTCCAACAATGAGAGGACTGATGCCAGTTCCAATGATCTTGTGATGAAGAGAGCCATCTACACCCAGATAGAGGACTGTAGCAACTGAATGTGGACCATAACATAACATTCTCACTCTTTTTGTTATTGTTTGCTTGCATTTTGTTTTCTTATTCATTTACTTTCTTTTTTTTTTTTTGATCTGATTTCTCTTATGCAGCAAGAAAGTTGTATAAATATTTTTATACACATTGGATTTAACATATATTTTAACATGTTTTACATGTATTGAATTGCTTGCCCTCTGGGGGGATGAGGGAAAGGAAAAGAAAATCACAAGGCTATGCAAGGGTCAATGTTGTCATATTATCCATGCATATGTTTTGAAAATAAAAAGCTTTATTAAAAAATAAATAAAATAAAATTGACCCCCTCTTTCTCTGTTTTATTTATGTAGCTATTTATAGATATAAAATTTTCCCCAAGAACTACTTTGGCTGCATCCCATAGATTTTAGTGTGTTATCTCATTGTTGTCATTTTCTTGGATGAAATTATAGATTGTTTCTGTGATTTATTGTTTGATTCACTCATTCTTTAAATATAGATTATTGCAATAGGTTTTTAGTCTGATTTTCTCTGGTCTTTTATTGAATATAATTTTTTATTGCATTGTGATCTTAAAAGGCCACATTTTACTTCTTCATTTTTTGCATTTGATTGTGCAGTTTTTATGCCCTAATACATGGTCAGTTTTTATGTAGGTGCCATATAGTGTTGAGAAAAAGTTATATTCCTTTCTTTCCTCATTCACTTTTCTCCAGAGATCTATCATATATAAGTTTTCTAGGATTCTATTACCTCTATAGTTTCTTTCTTGTTTATTGTGTGGCTAGATTTATCTGATTCTGAGAGGGGAAAGTTGAAGTCCCCCACTAGAATAGTTTTGCTGTCTGTCTTTTCCTGTAATTGGCTTAAAAACGTCTCCAGAAATTTGCCTATTATTTGTTTCTGTTGTATGGAAGAATTCATACCATTCACATGAACAATTATGATCACTAGTTCTGTATTTCTCTCCATCTTATTTTCTCCCCTCTAAGTATTTTTGTTCTCTCTTTCCATCCTGTCCTTATAAGTGGTTTTGTACCCTCCCCACTCACTATCTTATCTTCAATTAACCCTTCCCATTCTTTTTTTCCCTGGTGTTTTTGCCCTCTCTTCTATCCTGTTCCTTTTCATTCTTCTTTCTCCTTCTACTTCTTTGTAGGATTGGATAAATTTCTATTTTCAACTGAATGACTAAATTATTCCCTCTTAGAGCAAAACTTGATGAGATGAAACTTCAGACAATGCTCATCCCCCTCCCTTTCCCCCCTCAATTGTAATAGGTCTTTTAAGCCTCTTTTTGTGAAGTAATTATTCCATTATACTTCCCCTTTCCTCTTTGTTCCAGTACAGACTTTTCTCCACTTCTTAATATCTTTTTCTTTTATGTCATCACATTAGAGTCCATTCACAACTCAGTCCATGTGATGCCTCCCAATGACAGACACAGTTCTGAAGAGTCACAGATACCATTTTCCTATCTAGGGATGTAAACAGTTTAACCCCCAAATGTATATTTTCCCTGTATTTACCTTTCTATGGTTCTCTTGAGTCCTATGTTTATAGATTAAAATTTCTATTTAGTTTTGTTTTGTTCAATAGAAATGATTGAAAGTCTATTACTTCATTGAAACTTCATCTTCTTCCCTGAAAGAGGATGCTGAATCTTGCTGGGTAGTTAATTCTTGATTGTAACCCCAGGTCCTTTGTCTTCTGTAATATGGTATTCCAGGCCCTCTGATCCTTTATTGTAGAAGCTGCCAGATCCTGGTTATCATGACTGTTGTTCCTTGATATTTGAATTGTTTTTGTCTGGCAGTTTGCAATATTTTTTTTCCTTGAAATGATAGTTTTGGAGTTTCACAACAATGTTCCTTGAGGTTTTCCTTGTAGGATTTCTTTCCAAAGGTGATTGATGGAGTCTTTCAATCAGTTATTTCTCCCTCTTTCTAGAATATTGGGGCAGTTTTCCTTGATGATCTCTTATAGAATGCTATCCAAGTTGTGTTTTTTTTTTTGTCATGGCCTTCAAGTACACCAATAATTTTTAAATTGTCTCTTCTGGATCTGTTTTCCAGGTCAAGCTATTTTATCAATCAGGTAGTTTACATTTTCTTCCATTTTTTTCATTCTTATTCATTTGTTTGATTCTTGCTCTCTCACAACATCATTAGTTTCTATTTGCCCTGTTCTAGTTTTTAATGTGTGATTTTCTTCAGTTATCTTTTGTATCTCTTTTTCCATTTGGTTTATTTTATTGTTTAAATAGTTTTTTTTCAGACAGTTTTTTCCCTTCCTTTTCCAAACTATTGACTTTCTCATGCATATCTTTCATTTCTTTTCTCATTTTTTCTTCTACTTCTCATTGCCTTTTGGAGTCTTTTATTAGCATTTCCAAGAAGTTTCTTTGGGTTTCAGATCAATTTATCTCACTTTTTGAGATGTTATCTGTGGATGTTCTGATAAATAGAAGTATGTATAATATGATTTGTGTGTGTGTGTGTGTGTGTGTGTGTGTGTGTGTGTATGTGAGAGAGAGAGAGAGAGAGAGAGAGAGAGAGAGAGAGAGAGAGAGAGAGAGAGACAAAGAAAGAGAGAGAGAAACAGAGAAAAAGACATACATAGAGAGAGACACAGAGAAAGAGAGAGACAGAGATAGAGAGAAGAGAAATGGCAGCTGCCTCTAGTGCTGGGTGGTGGGGAGAGTGTGAAAGAATTTGGAACTTAAAATTTTAACAAAAATAAATTAAATCAAAGCTCAGAAATGATTAAAATAACTAATACAGAGAAAAATGGGAAGACTTAAATGAACTAATGCCAAATGAAGTAAATGGAACAAAAAATAATATACACAGTGATTATAACAATATAAATGAAAAGAGCAAAAAAGCAATGAAAACTTAAGGTCTGTGAAATATTAAGGAATAAACATGGTACCAAAGAAAATCATATACCCATCTTATTTTTAGAAGCAGAGATTATGGGTGTTGACATTGCATGTAACATTGACCTTTTGTTATATTAATTTTGCTTAATTTTTTCCTTCATCTTTTCTTCATTTTAAGGGATGGTTCTTCAGGAAGTAGAAGGGAAGGATCATATTGAGAAATGCAGGTGATATAAAAACAAAATATAAAAATAAAAATCAAAGTTAACACTAAAAACCAAAAGCAACACTTGTTATCTACATTATATTATGACTTGTTTAGGTAGGGAGAAAGAGGGAGAAAAAAGGTAAGGAAGGAATTGACAGTTTTTCCAGTTTTAGGAAGAAAATGTTGCATAACGACTGATATAGATGGACATATTTAGAGGAAACATGTAGAATGAATAGTGGAACAATATGCCTATTTAGATATCTAAAAATATTACTAATTTTGATTTAAAGTTATGGCATATTTTTGAAACTATAGAAATACATGGGCATGTTACTTATCCTAACTACTGAAAGATCCAGAGGCTGAATTAATGCCTTTTAATTTCATAGCTTGCCAAGTTTTGCATATGTTTGTATGTTTAGGGTCAGAGGATTACAGGTCAGAGGATTACAGATTGAGAGACAGAAGAAATCTTAGAAGCCATTTGGTACAACCCTTCACATAAGTTTTAAGGAACTGGGAATCAAATGATTTGCTTAGGTGGAACAGTTAGGATTTAAACTCATGTCCCCTGATTCCAAATTTGGCCCTTTCTGTTGCATAAAATTTAGGTTAGTCCTCAGATTGCCTTGTCTTCATTTCCTCAATTATCTCAAATCATTGCCTAAACCTTGAGGTCAGAGTGGGTGGTCATGGATAGTAATAACAGTTGAGCTTTAAAAACCATAATAATAGAGACCTGAGAACTTAATGTATCACCATTTAATAGCGATGATTTTTTTTTTTAGGATATTTGAGTCATTTAATAAGCCTGGAAAGATAAGGCAACAGTTTATGAAGACCTTCGAAAGCCAGGCAGAATTTTATATTTGATTCTGAAAATGATAAGGAGTTACTAGAGTTTATTGAGTAAAGGGTAAAATAGTTGGACTGGATTTTCAGAAAAATTCCAGAAAAAAAGGCAGCTGAGTGGAAATGAATTGGAATGAAGATTTATGACAGGGACATCAATCAGGAGGCTTAATATTTTAAGTCCAGGGGTGCCAGGTAATGGGATCCTACACCAGGGGGGTAGCAGTGTCAGAGAAGAGAAGAGGGCATATACAAAGATGTTATACAAGTAAAATCAGCAGACTTTAGGAACTGATTGGACAGGTAAAGGTGAGAGAGTGAGGAGTTAAGGAAACCTAAGCTTTAAATCTGGGTATCTGGGAGGAATGATGGTATCCTATACAATAGCAGGAAGATTAGAAAGAGGGAGATTTTTTTGGGGAAATATAGAGTTAAGTTTTGGACTTGTTGAGTTTAAGATATATAAAGGACATCTAGTTAGAGATGTCCCATTGAGATTTGGAGATTTTAGGGTGGAGATCAGCTGAGAAGTTAGGATTAGATAATTAGATTTGAGAATTATCAGCATACAGATAATAATAGAGAAAAGAGTGTCAAGGATGATGATCAGCAATATCAAAGATTGAAAAGAAGCCAAGAAGGATAAGGAAACGACCATTAATTTTGGCACTTAGGAGTTTGTTAGTAATTTTGAAATGAGGAGTTTTAGTTAAATGACTAGATTGTCATTTAAAACTAGATTGTAAAGCATAAGAAGAAAGGAAGTGGAACCACCTATTTCTGATGATTTTTCCAGGAATTTAGCCACAAAAGGAAGAAAAATATGAAATAATAGTGGATGGATCAAATGAATTTTCTTTTTTCTTTTTCTTTCTTTCTTTCTTTCTTTCTTTCTTTCTTTCTTTCTTTCTTTCTTTCTTTCTTTCTTTTTGAGGATGAAGGATTCGGGTATATTTGTAGGTGGTATAGAAGGATCTAGGAGATGAGATTAAAGATAAGTAAGAATGGAGATGTAGAAAGGGACAGTCTGATGGAGAATTTGGGATATAATGATGCCATTTCTACATGTAGAGGGATTGACCTTGGCAAATATAAGGACCACATTGTGAGATGAGGGTGAAGGCAGAGATAGTGGCAGAAAACATCTGATAGATATGAACTAAAAAGAGGAAACTCCACGAATGGCTTCAGTACAGCAAAATATGTGGCAAAGTTCTCGAGAGGATAAAGAGGTTTAAGGAAGATGGATGAAAAGTTTTGGAAAAGCTGCTGTGGTGAATGGGATAGTGAATTAAGTGTTGCTTTCTGGCAATGACCAAGGGTAAAACATTTGCTTTGTGTAGTCAAAGTGAGGTGGAGGAGCAGAGCATGAAAAACTAGCAAATTGAGCAACTGGAGTTAAGGAGATTTGATAGAATATCAATATGTATTTTTGAAGTTTCCTAGTATGATGGCTGGAGTTGGAAAAGAAAGATTTATGACCTAGTGCCTAGCCTAGTCACTGAACTCACTGAAAAACAAAGAAGAATGTCTTGGAGGTCAGGAGACAACAGCTACTAGAATTTTGATTGGGAGGTATGAATTAAATGAATTTCAAAGGAGGAAAGGTTACTAAATGATGGAGGGTGAGAAAGTCTGGAAATGGCAGTAGAGAGCAAGGACTATTCCCTCACTTCCCTCACCATAACCTGTGAATGGTGTTGAGGGAATGAGTGCAAGTGTAGCCAGTGTTGGGAATGTTAGATAGGGAGCCTGGATCATCAAGAGGTTGCCAGATCTCAGCGTATCAGAAAATGAAGAGTAGGAGAGTAAAAATTTAGAACAATAGCAAGTTTGTTAGGTACTAAGGACATTTTTCAGTGAGTACAGGGGAAGGGATAGGTAATTTAAGAGTGGAATTTTGGGGAAGAAAAGTGGTAGGATTGAGGACGATTAGAATAAGGAGTATTCAGTGGGGGATAGAGAACAAGGTTGCTATCATTACAGCCTCAAGTTAGCATCATTAGGATGGCAAAAGAATATTTGTGGGAGTTTGTTAATCTTTGCTGAATGAGTTCAGGAGAATTATTCACATCACAAGGGTTTCACCCTCTAGATGGTGTCCTGACAGGGTGTTATGTAACTCAGGCAAAGAACCAGTAAAAGAGGTGTTGTAATAGGATTTCTCTATTAGTGCTGCTGGCAGGCCAGGTCAGGAGATAGATTGAGAGATCAAAAAGGAATGGCATCTCTGTCTCCTAAAGACAAGAAGAGTCCTTGCAAATGGGAAGAGATTACAGGGAATTGGTAGTCAATGGAATGGTATTTCTCTGATTTCCTACTCATTCTGATATCTTTTCTTTCCAAGCCATCCTCCACACTGTTGCCAGTCATCTTCTTGAGATACAGGGTTGATCATGTCACTTTCTTGATTTAAAACAAAATAAAAAACAAACAGTAGCTATCAATTGCTTCTAGAACAAAATGAAAACTCCTCAACCTGGCATTTAAAGTCTATCACAATCTGGCTTTAGCCTACCTTTCCAGATTTATTTTATATTACTTTTTTCCTCACACTCATCATGCTAGCCTAACTGAATTACCAACTATTCCCTGAAGATGGTATTTCATTTCTTGTCAGGTCTTTGCGTAGGGTTGCCCCATTCTGTCTGGAATTTCTGTAGTATTTCTTGTCTTCCTTTAAAAAATCCTTATCTTTTTAAAGACTTTGCTGTGGTGCCCTTTTCTCTGCAATGCTTGTTCCCTTACTTAATAAAAGTGCTCAAATTGCCGTGTATTTAATTATCTACACAAGCATTGTATTCTTGCAGCAGGGAGTAATACATTTCTTGAAGAAGTTCGTTTTCATCTGTATCATCCTCTTACCTAATACCTTATACATAGTAATTGTTATTAATAATTACTAATTGAATTAAATCACATGACCTTGTTGTGATAGTTTTTCTCTTTTATTTATTATGTTGTAATACAAGTGGGTGAGTCACTCAGCTAGCATTTATTAAAACTGGAAACTAGGCACTGTGAGAAGCTCCAGGGATACAAAGAAAGGCACAAGACAACCCTTGCTTTCAAGGAACTCATTTTAATGGGACATTTAATGTGAAAGCAACTATGTACAAATAAACTATGCACAGGTTAAATTGGAAACAATTAACAGAGAAAGCAGTAGAATTAAGAAGGATTGAAAAAGGCTGTCTGAAGATGATGAAGGAGAGTGTTCCAGGGAGACATCTGGTAAAAACTACTTGGGTAGAGTGTCTTGTTCAAGGAACAGCAAAGAAACCATTGTTGTTGGATCACAGAGTACTTGGGTGGGGATTATAAATGTAAGAAGGTTGAATACTCTGTGTGTGTGTGTGTGTGTGTGTGTGTGTGTGTGTGTGCGTGCTCGCATGTTGAAAGGCTTTGAATGCCAGAGAATTTTATATTTAACTTGGAGGAGATATAGAGCCATTGTAGTATACTGAGTGATATATTCAGACCTAAAATTTTGTAATATCACTTTTGCAGCAGAATGGAGAATAGACTAGACTAAGGAGAATCTTGAGACAGACCAACTAATAGGCATTGTAGTAATATGGTGAGATGTGATATAATCAGGGCTGGTACTAGGATGAAGGGAGTGTCTGAGGACAGAAGAAAGTATATTTAAGTGATGTCACAAAGGTGAAATAGGCCTTGGCAACAGATTGGATATATATGGGTGTGAGAGACAGAAGTGTATGATGACACTGAATATTTCAAAACTGGGTAACTGGGAGACTGATGATAACTTTCATAGTAATAGAGAAGCTAAGAAGAGTAGAGGGTTTATTTTATTTTATTGTAACCTTTTTTAAAAATTCAACATAGAATGATAATTGAATCTACAAGATGGTATGATCACCAAATGAAATAGTGAGGGAGATAAGAAAAGAATCCAGAATAAAACTTTATGTTACTAGAAAGTCATTAAATGATTTTTAAAAGCCACATTAAAATCTGGAAAAAGCTAGGGAGCCAATAGAGAAAAACTGAGTCAAAGTCCAATCAAATATAAACTAAGTACTGGAGCTTAGCAGAGAGAGATTCATTTTCAGGAGTCCTATGATGAGGGTCAAGAACTGCTATAACTGAAATGAGCAGGAATAGAAAACAACATAGTAACAAAAGAAAATAACATTACGGCATCCATAATGATTTAATTCACTCAAGGACAACTTGAGACCATAGCATTTTATGAGGAGTGCTCAAGCTATTTCCTCCACTCTTACTCCCTACCATCCATTAGCTGACATCAATGGGTTCTATTCTGTAGCTTATATCTCTTACAGCATTCTTTTTTGGAATGGAATCACAATAACTGGTCATTTGTCAGCTACTATTTTAATGCAGAATAGAAGAAGGATATTTGGAGCACAAACAGATTCAGATTAGCTAATTTGATCTGACAGTCAGATATGGTATAGAAGCCCTGAGAATGGTAGTGCTTCTTGGACCACTAATTCTGTTTTAGCTCAGTCCTCATCCAGTGAATTAAATTATGTGAAGGAGCTACCATACCAACCTCCACACCTAGGGTGCTGGGTATGCTGGTCTAGATGAGAGAGTAAGGCACCCTGAGAGAGAGACATAAGCTGTCATGTACTAGGCAACTCAAATTACCACCAGTGTCAACACACTCCTCCTTTGATACCATTTCCCCTAAGATTCTGATAGACATAGCCCAGGATTCAGTCTAAGAGCTTTGGAAACAGCAATGCAACCAGACATCTGCTCTATAGGAGATACAGCTATTGAAGACTCAGAAACTAAAGTTTTTGTCACTGAAATTCTTGGCACTATCTAATAGTTCAACATCAGAAATGTTATCATTTTATCTGTAGAAATGACATTAAAGAAGCATTACCATCTGCTTTGTTGCTATACCTTCAATTCTGTGGGTCCATCTGACTTGCAGTTAAAAACTTTTATATGTGTTGTTTTCCCCATTAAAATGTGCTTTTTTTTTTTTTTTTTTTTGGTGAGGATTGTCTTGCTTTTCTGTGTGTGTCTGCTTCATTTATTTGTTCTTTCAGTGAATTGGGCTTGATCAAATCAACATTAGGAACACTAAGCTACACCTTCCCATCAACTTCTGTACTTTTAAGTGAATCAATAAATATTTATCAAATGGCTATCATTGGGAAGGCAGACAGTGTCAGGTACAATGGGGCAATACAAAGAAACCTAAGATTTTATCTCTGCACTCAATGAGCTTATAATCAGTCTCAATCAATAAATATTTGTTAATCTAACTGGGGAGAATAATACATAATTCATTATGTTTTTCTAACTTTAGTAAATGTATTTGAATAAGACAAATTATTGGTACCGTTATAAAAACTAATGCTTTTGGATCTTTGGAAGATGCTGTCCATATTCTCCTCCAATTTGAATTGAATGAAAAGATGGAGGAGATATTTAAAGAACTCTATACCTGCATTTTCCATTAGTACTTATTGGGGCATCACATTCAAATGTGTTGAAGGCTAGTGTTCTTAGAATCTTCTAGATATTGATTAATAGAATGCTTAGAAGTTGAACCTACTAATTAAATAGATCATTTTGTTTAAGAGTCAAAAGCATATTTAAAGAGCATTATTAAACTTATGGATAATAAGAAAAAATTCCTAAAACATAAATTCTTTAAAAAATATTCCTATCCAATGATACCCCAATCTTTAAAGATATAGGACATAGTTATTTCCCAAAATGGATTATAAGTAGATTTTTATTATAAGCTCAATGGAATCTACCAGGCCAACTGAGGATGAAGGAAGAGGCAAGAGGTTCTCATTAACTTGCTAGGAAGAGGGGAGATAGGAAAAAAAAAGATAAGGAAAGAGAAAGGAGAGAGATGAAAAGAGGAAGGAAGGAAGGAAGAAAGTAAGCAGGAACAAAAGAATGGAAAAGATGAGGGGAGGAAATAAAATGGAAAAGAGAACAATTAAGCTCTTTTCCAAATATAGAGAGAACAGAGATGGTCAAAAGAGAGAATTATGTTCTCCCTTTTGTTCAGTTAGAGAAAATAAAGTGATGTCAAGAGAAGGACCTGTGTTTTGAAGCCCTGATTATTATTTCTGGTCATCAATTCACATGGTACAATCTAGAGGCCATGCTTTTCTCCTGAGAATAAAGCAGTATCTTGTTTGTTACATACCTGAGATGTGGTGAAGATCAATGGAGGTGTTAGCTCTTTTCCAAGAAAGGATTCAGTTTTGCATTGAGGGAGTTTTTATGCCATTAATAAATAAGTCTCTTAATCCAGTCTCAAACTCATTAGAGATGACGGTTTTTAATCAGGGAAATCTGCCTTACTCATAATAGAAAGTTGTTTCCTAAATCTGAGTAATTTTTTTGAGAACAATTCTTTCCTAAAACATATTGTCTTGGTTAGGACAATAGAACCCAGTGAAGGGGAGGGAACATTTCCTGCTGGAACTCTCCTCCTTTTCCCAACAGAAACTAGTTTCTTATTTTTTACATAGTTGATCAGGCAGGCCTGTAATAGAAAATCATTTGAAGAATCAGAGATTCCCGAGGGATGTGAGTGATCAGAGAAGATTTCACAAAGTAACACTTAGAGTGGTACTAGCACTCAAAGTGGAAAGAATGGAATGAACAAAGAGTATTGTAGAAAAATATAATGTTTATTAGAAAAAGGATCTGGAACAATATTTAGAGAATTGAACAATTGGAAATTATATAATTGAAGATGTTATGTTAAGCTAAGATTGTGGAGGACCTTGAATGCCATGCTTAGGAGTTTCAATTTTATTTTATAGACAGTCTTTAAAGGTGTTGGATTAGAGTTATGGCATGATTAAAATTATTTTATGGTTATTACTCTTAATAAATTAAGTTCTTTGGTCACTGATTATCTCTTGGATTTTATTTTTAACCTTGGAGTTCTAAAATGTGTAATTTGAATGATATCTCATTAATATTTTACATTGAAGTCTTGAGCATTACTGCTCAAGAGATGGTTGCAATAAAAAGCATAGAAATTCTGTTAAATAAAGAGGTTTTATTTAAAATAATCAGATTTATACAGCCTTTATCCCTAAGCAGAGACTAGAAAAACTTCTGTAGGCTGCTTAGCACAGTTCTATCCCTATTAATTTACCCAAATTAAATTGCATCTAGAAATTGTTTCTCTATAATTTTAAAATCTATTTAGTGAAAGATAGGTGAGATGGACTCCCCAAATTGGATTTACCTTTACTTGCTCTCTGTCCTGAGTTTACATAGTCAGTGTGTAATGATAATTCACCAATGACTTGAATTTTAAGTTTCTTCTTGTTGGAGTTCTGTGAATTCTTTTGCTTTATATTCTTCTTCTTTTTTTTTTTTATGATCCTGGGAACTTTTATTGAAAAATTTCCTAAAAGGGTGAATCTCATTTTCTTTCTTCCTCCTTCTTCCTTTTTCCCTCTTTTTTCTTCATTTTTCTTTTTTCTTCCACAATTCTTGGATTTCCTTTCCTTGATTTATTCACCAAATATGTTACTTTCTCCTGCACTGTTTCTAAATCTTTTCCTAGTTAAAAAAAAAAAGCTTGCTTTTTTAACCTGACTTGCATTACTTACCATTCATTCTTATAATGTAGTATTTTTATTTTGACTGTATTCAGTAAATATTTTTATTATTTATTGTGATAGTTTTCATTTTAATAATTTTTGTCACATTCACCTGAGATTCCTTGGCTACATTAATTTTTTTCTTTAATTCTTCTTGAGTTTTTAAAAAGTGTTTAAGCACTTCTTTAATTTCTTAATTTGTCTATTACCTATCTAAACATGTGCATTATTGTTTCTAATAAAGCTTCTGATAATATTTCAATGTGTAATAGTTCTGGATTTTTACTTGTTTAAACATATATGTTTAACATATACATATGCATATACACATGCAATATTCTCCCTTTTATATCTTTTCTCTCTCTCTATGTGTATATATATATGTATATGTATATATACATATATATATATAATCTATTTTTATGGGACTGTAATTTTATTAGGCTAAGAATCACATATATTGCATGATTCATTTAGTTTGAAGTAATTAGGTTCTGTAAAGTCAACATGAATATTGTACCATTGCCCTTAGAGGAAATATAGGAATAGGTTCCTGTGAGCCACTAGCTACATTTACGGCCAGAGAAGCTTCAGGTACAGATCAGTAAATTTCTTCTTTTTTTTTCTCTGGATATACCATTTTCTTGATTCATTAACATTGAACTCATGGCCAACTCTAACTCACAGAACTTAACTTATGCCTGAAGGAAGTTTATCTAGCACATTCATTTTCTCTGTAAAGTACATCACAGCCTTCTTACTCTTGGGAACACTAGGTAGAACTTCAGTGCTACACTTGGAGGCTATTTTAAACAATGAAATTACCAACAAAAAGCACAAAAATATGATTGTAAAAAGTCACTTGTTTATAGTATGAAAGTTGGAACAAGAAGTCACCTTATTTGATCTCAGCAGGGAACATATATGTCAGGCAATTCAAATTTTTCTACACTTTGCACCTGTCCACAAATGACCACAAAAGTACAAATAATTTTTTAGTGAGTAGACAAATTTGTAAATATAGAATCCATGAATAATTAAGAATGAAGATCTACCTACTGTGTATTTATGTATATCAGTATAGTTCCAGAGGTGTCTTGTTTGTGCATGAGAATCTTCTTTACAGTATGAGCTAACTGGCCATCTAGTCTTTGCCCATGAACTCTAGTAAGAGGGAACTTGCTCTTCACCAGAGGCTTATTCTACTACTTTCAGATTGCTCCGATTCTTAAGGAATTTTTCCTTATGATCACTAAAAGTTTAGGACAATCTTCTTGTTTCCTTAAAGCAAAACTGCCCCAGCCTATGTAAAATAAAAAGTATACTAACTGTATCCCAGCCTTTGGTGTCAGGCTCCAACATCTTTTCTAAGTGGCCTTACATGCTAAAATGACATTTAAACAACATTGATTTTGGATTCATTCTGTCCCTGTCCTCCTCATTATAAATGCCCAAAAGCTTATTCATCTGATTGATTAGTATTCCATTTTAGGGAACCTCCATTTTAGGGAACATATCTAAGTCATGTTTTCATTCCTCTTTTGGTTCTGCTTCTAATTATCTGAACTTTATCTACCGTGGAGTTATGTTTTTCTTCTCTCATCCTTTCACTTTTCAGCTTTCTTTTATGTGTTCTTTATCTTTAGAATGTAAGCTCCTTGAGAGAAGAAACTGTTTCTTTCTGCTTATTTTGTCAGGATTTGGCACAGTGTTTGACATATGGTAATTGCTTTAGAAATGCCTTGAAATCTAGAATGAGCAACACTGAAGGAAGAGTTTAAGATAAATAATAAACATAAAAAAACACTTCTAAAATAAAATTCATAAAATAGGGAAAATGACAGGACAATCATATCAGAAGTAGATCTTTTGCTGCAAAAATTACAATAGCTATAAGCAGCCCCAGGTACAACAGGATACATTATTATATCCCCAATGCTATTTCCAGTCCTCAATACAGATCCACATTATCTGTGGCAAGTTAACTAAGATCTCATCATCTTCAAGAATAGAATCTGATCTGAGCTTGATATCATGATACTAGTATTCAGTATTTTACCTTATCATGGTATACCACTATTATGATACTGCTACTCACTTAGTGTTTCTTGGCTCACAAATCAAAAGCTCTCATTCTCATGAAGGAAAAATATAGAAAAATTTAACTACTTCTTTTATGGTATTTAGATGAATGCTTCTTTGAGCATTCATTCAGGAATGTCATAAAGTCAGCTAAAGGATTTCTATTTTTTCCTGGTGTTTTTTCATTGATTATATTGCCACAGTTATAAAAAGGACATATTCAATATCATTAAACAGCAAAGCAGTCCCAATAATTATACTACTTGGTTTCCAAAATTCTATATAGGAAAAAATTGTTCAAAATATCCTGGAGCAAGAGAGACCTGGTAATTAAGGAGTTTTTAAAACTATTTCACCATATTGAATAGAATCTTTTGATGGAGACAGACACTTGAAGGCTCAGGTGACCCAGGGAATGGAATAAGGAAGGGATACAAAAGTTAATCTGAGTCTCTATGTAAAAGTAGTCTCTTTTTCTCAAATGAGTGTTCCTAAAAGCTAGATCCAAGAAATAACAATCCCTGGGAACTCTTCCTTTTGGGGATAGCTATGAATTATTAGGAACAAATCTGAGATGAGACATCGAGACCCAATAATCAAAGAGTGATGAGCAGCCGTTGTTTTAAAAGTTCATTTTTTTCATTTAAAAGTTCAGTACCTGTTGCCTGAGGAAGAAAGATAGCCCAGAGGACATGATGATGAAAGGTTTAATCTAGGAGCTTTTTTCATGATAAAATGGGTATTTTGATCAGAGCAGAGGCAATCTTACAAGGGAGGAAAGATAGGGTCTGTAAGAATTTCGATGGTGACTATTTCAATGGCAGATTTAACTAGCATTTCAGTCCTGTATATTGGTTAACCATGTTCTATGGTAAGGGTTAACTGCTTGCAGTGATACTAGTGAAGAGGTTAAGTGTATAATTAGATTACCAGCCAGAGACAGGTACATAGTATTCCAAAGGAACTTCATTGAGCAGAAGTAGCAGCACCATCCTTATTTTAGGGGATTATATGGTTTTATATTTACTACAACATAACATCATGACCCTCATATTCATTTTGATGATGGATCTATTCTCTAATTTTTGCTATTCTCATAAATCTCATTATTTAGTTCAGCAGAGAATATATTGTCTCTGATGGATACTCGCTATATATAACTTGCTGTGTTATTACTGGTTTAAGGTCACTGAGATCCTTGATTTTGATTGATTGATGAGAGAATTGATTATACTATTCTCAAAATGGGTCCATTTGTGAACCAGATAAAAAGATCTTCAAGAGCTAAGTCCTTGTAGTTGCAGCCTTTTGGGAAATCAAAGGTAGCAGACTAAATTTAAATTAAATTTAAAAAAATGACTAAATTGCTAAGGACTAAATACACCAATGACGGTTGACTTTAAAAAAAATTACTAATGAACTCACAAAACTCACAAAGCAGCAATTGAACTCTGAAAAACAAAACAAAACAAAATAAAAGAGCTAAAGGTGGTTTTAAGAAAAAGTTTTCTTTATTCCACTGGAGGAGGGAAACCAGACTTCCTTTAGGGCTTCCTTAAGAAGACCTGCTTTAGTGAGGCAAACTCTGATAAGGATAGCAGTGGCCAGGCTGTCAGCTGTAGCCATGACAATAGGGGCAACAGCACAGTGAGACAAGTTTGATTCATAGCAGGGCTTCATGACCATAAAGTGGTTCCTGCAGGTATTTGTCCAAGCTCAAGGACCGCCTGGGACTCATGTGAAAAAAAATTTTGGGATTTTCCTGCTGCAGTTTATCCAATGCAATGGATTGTTGTTATGACAAGCTCAGGGCACAGCTTACTGCCTGCTGGACCTTATCTCTGGAAAACAGGATGATTCCTAATACTAAAAAGAGAGGGTTGATCTTAGCATGGATATCCTGACCTGTTTTGGAGGCCCAGATGAACATGAGCTTGAAAGTGCTAATGTTGTGTAACAATGGAAGCTTCCTGTGCCTATCTCCATCTAGTTAGAGGACCACTTTGTATTATCCTACTTGCAATGGGTCATTTGGACCAAGGATAATGGCACTGTGACTCTATATCATCCATTCTTTAGTAAGCAGGCAAACAGCTGCTTTAAAAAAGCTTATACATTGAATTGGTACTTCAAGGAATTTATGGCTCCAGAAGGTCTTCAGTCTGATAACATTTTGGCCAAAGATTCCATTAAACTTGGTTTTTATGAACAGAGATTTCCAAAATACAGGCCCTACAGAATGACTCAAGAGGTAAGAACACAATGCTTTAATTCTTCCAGGGTTATAGCCTCTTTAGGGAACAAGTCAGAAGAATCTGATTTATGAGAGATTTGGTATATTGAGCCCATTAGAATACCCAAGTAGGGAATATGAATTCTCCAGAGCCCAAAGAGTCCATTAATTCCCTCTTCTTTCTTTTTAGATTGTGGGAGAGTAAATATCAATATCTTAGCAATTGCTACTATATCTATCATTATCTGTGTCCTCTCATCCAGAGAATCCCACAAAACTTGACTGACAGCATGGATCCTAAATTTTCTTTCAGTTCATTGCATGCGCATTATTTTTCACATGAGCCACATCTAATGTAGAGCCTCTGCCACCATTCGTTTATAACTCTAATCTTAGTGGGATCCACCTGAAATATATAGGTACGAAACAATGCTTCCCACATGTATCCTAGCAGTATCCATCACCATTTTGATTATAGTTTTCTTTAATGTTGTAACTAAACCCCATAAACTGCTCCTTTGCCTTGTAGGCATGGTACTTAAAATTGAAAAGCACATTAATATATGTCTCTGCTGAATAAACAAATTTTATTTTCATTTCCATTGGGTTGATGATCTAGCTCGAACTATTACTAAGTCTAAGGGATATTGAATCTCCCATATTTTTAAATCAAACTCCTTAATTATTGATGGGGCTAATCCTACAAATTTAGTGGGGAGTTAATTCTTTATTCCTTCTCCACAGTTGTCCATATAGGATTAAAATCCTTGTGGCCACAGGATGCTATATTCTTATATCTAGCCACCAACTTTCCTTCTCTACTTTCCCTTTTCCCCATTTCAATAATTAAATTAACTATGAAGTAATTACCATCATTGTTTGCTACTAATGACAAATACTCTTTGTATTTATCAGGCCAGTGATGTAGGTTTGGGATAAACATGCAATGCGACATTCATGGACCATAAAATGCAATAGAAATGATTTTATTTGTAGCAGAGTATTAAAAGAATATAATTACTAGAGACAGATGCTACCTTCCTCTGTCTCTGCCAAGGAAGCAATGCTGGATCAAAAAGACATAGATTAGAGCAATGGGAACCAAATCTCAGTAAGATCAGCTCTTCATTGGCTGATGCTTGTTTTTATCCCTAATCTTCCTGACCACTAAAAACTGAGGATGATCTCTTCATTTCTTCAAAGGGAAGTCACTGCAACATTCATAAAGCAAAAGCTGTTAATATTACAATATGTTATATATAATTACAACTTGTTTAAAACAAAACCAAAAGCTTAATATATAAATTTGACACATATTCAAAGCTTGTCTTTATCTGTGAAAATCCTTTTGTTCTCTCCTTTATGCATTTAAAATGTTTTATTGATTCTCTTTTCTTACTTTTATTTTTCATATCATTATCACCAGTCCTTTATTCTCTCTGCTCATACACACTAATGTGCCCAGCATATTCCATTTTCTCCAACAACTGTCATTTTTCTTTTTTGTTATATTTGCCTATCTTGTGGGTCCAATTTTTGTTTATCTTATTAGTGATTTGGAGCATTTATTGGGTCATATGGCTTGTACATAGTAACAACATTCTCTTGGTTTTGCTCACTTCACTCAGTATCTATATATGTAAGTCTTTCCAGGCTTTTCTGAAATCAGCCTGCTTATCATTTCTTATAGAACAATAATATTTGTGGCATTATCTTTTGTATCTAGCTTATTTAGTTTTTTTTGATAGTATTGTGGCATTTTTGTGAAATATTTGAATTAATCTTATTTCTGATTTGAATTAATCTTATTTCTGACAATTGTTCTAGATTTTTTCCAATAGTTTTTTTTTTTTTGAGAGTAAATTCTTAACCCTAATAGTTTTGGGTTTATTGAACACTATTTTTCTTTTGCATCTTATGTTTTTAATCTGACATACTGAACAACTTTTCTTTTCTTTTTTTTAACCAGTACCATATGATTTTCAAGAATATTCTTTCATAGTATAGTTTAGATCTGATACTGCTAAGCCACTTTCCTAAGTTTTTGCTATTTCCCCTGAGATTCTTGACCTTTTGTTCCTTTACCCAAATTTTGTTATTATTTTTATAGCTCTCTTCAGCAAAATAGGTAATATTATTATTTTTTTGTATTGGCACAGACCAGCCATGGACATTTAATATTTTTCCAGTTTTTTGGTCTTTTATATTTCTATAAAGTGCTTTGTAATTGCATTAAAATAATGTAGGAGTCATGGTAAGTGGAGTACCAAAATTTTTATTTATTATGTAGTTATTTTGAATGAAAATTTTCTATCATTTCCTGACATTTCATTGAAAATAGGTAAAAATACATATAGAACAATATATGTATTGGTGTCTTTTATATTTTGCTGCTTTGCTGTAGTTAATGTTTAAGTTAAATTTCTGGTTGCAACAAATAATCCCAATCATCAATCGATTCAAATTCATTCATCAATCAGTAAGTATTTATTAAATAACTTACTATGTGACAGGAACTGTACTGGGTGATAAAGATATAAAGAAGAAAAATATAAATAAGGAAACAATCTGTACATACAATGAGCTTGCATGCTTAAAGAGGGAGATAATAAATATATACATATATGTATGTTTATACATATGTATACTGTAAATGCACATTAGCATTAGTAGTTTGGACTGAGAAAGGCTTCATGAAGAACTTGGTACATAATTTCATTTTAAAGAAAAAGAGAGGCTCTATGTAGTGGGAACAAAGAAGGAGTATATTTTAGGTATGTTGAATGTTTAGTGCGAAGCTTTAACAATAGGAGAATGAACTGTTGGCACTGAACAACAGAGAAGAGGACAGTTTGACCATCACAGAGTGGGGTAATATTCATTGAAGTTAGAAAATAAATTAAATTCAGGCTGTGTAGGGCTTTAAAATCTAAACAGAAGATTTTAGAGAGGCATTAAGAAGAAGCCGTTGGAGTTGGTTGATTGAATGAATTGGATGGTTAGAAATGTGCTTAAGGAACATCATAAAATTATCTTGGCAGTATTTTGTATCATAGACTGGAGTGAGGAGAGAATATAAGCAGAGGGGCCAATTAGGAAGCTGTTGCAATAATCTAAGTGAGAGGTGAGAGATAGAACTAAGGTGATATCTTGAAGATGGAAGTCAATAAGATTTGTCAACTGATTGAATATGTAGAGTGAGGAGGACAGCAAGACATTCAAGATAATGTTAAGAGTAGTGATTCTGGGAATCTTGAAATATGGTTATCTTTGACAGGATTAAGGAAGTTTAGAAGAGGGAGGGGTTTAGACAGAAAGATAATGAGTACAATTTAGAACTACCAAGTTTAAGATATATGTTGAGGACATCCTTTTTGAAATGTCTAAAAAGCAACTGTGATCTAGGAGAGAAATTTAGGGGAGAAACTATATCTGGGAATTATCTGTCTAGAAATGATGTTTTTTTCTTTGCCTACGCTTATTCCCTTGATTCTTTTTTTGTACTGTACAAGCATTATATAAAGTAGCATTCTGTGTTTTATTCTTGATTTTATTGGAAAAGCATCTATCATTTTTTTATTACATATAATGCTAGCTCCTGGTTAAATGCATGCTATTTATCATATTAAGAAAACATCCATTTATCCTATGGTTTAGCATTTTTTTAAAAAGGAGAAATGGGTATTGTATTTTGACAAAAGGTTTTTCTGAGGTCATTGACATAGTCACGTAATATTTATTGGTTTTATGATTAATATAGTATGTTATCTTTATAGTTCTCCCAATATTATACCAATATTTATCATTTATATGATTCCAGTCATTTTTGTATAAATATTTTAATGTAACAAGTATTAAATGAATTTCAAAATTAAAAAAAATGTATAGGAGTAGATGAATTTACAAGTGAATTCTGCCAAACATTCAAAGAACAATTAATTAATTAATTTTAATGCTACATAAAGTATTTTCAATAAATGAAGACATCTTTCCAATTGCTTGTACGTAGGGTTTTCTTATCACAGATATTGGTGTGTTTCACCATTTTCTTCACCAGCCTTATGCAGGCAAGTGAGTTGCCCAGGATCACATTGCTAAAAAGTGTTTGAGGTCACATTTGAATTTTGTTTTTTTCTAACTCTAGGCTTAGTATTCTATTTTTTGTGCCACTCAGCTGCACCTAATGTATACTATGGTACAATTAATAAACATAAAAAATTATGGGATATAAAATAGTATAAAAGAAATCTACATAAATCAGCAGCATTCCTTTATGAGATTAAGAAAATTCAGTAGGAAGACCTAGAAAGAGAAATTTTGTGAAAAAATATATACAAAATGTATAAAGTATTTGGGAATATATATTAAGATTTTCCCAAGATTATATGAGTTCTATTAAAAATATTCTATGCAGAAATACAGATCTAAATAATCAGAAAATTTTTAATCACTAATGGATAGTTTATGGGTGTGATAAAATGACAATATTACCTAATTTATGAGTTATAATCATGAAAGAGTATTTTATAGACCAAGAAAAATGAGATGAACAAGAATTTTAATTCCAGCGATGGAAAAAAGTGGAAAGTTGTTGTTCAGTCATTGAGTTGTATCTGACTTTTTGTGACCCTTCTGCCTTCCACTACCTCTTGAAGTCTGCCTTTAGTGTAATCAGTGAAGCAGAAGTAGATGTTTTTCTGGGACTCAGAGTCTTAGAACCAGATTACAAACTCTACTTTAGGATGAATTAGCATTAAAATGATTGGGCCCCAATTAAATATTTTACTTAAATCTTTACATATATTTTATTCATTTTTGACATCAATATTAGAGAAAATATATTAGGAAATTATTTCCTCTCTCCCTTCCTTCCTCCCTCCTTCTCTTCTTTCCTTCCCTTCTTTCCTCCCTTCTCTCTCTCCTTTCCTCCCTCCCTCTCTCCCTTTCTTTCTCTCTCCTCCTCCTTTCCTCCCTTCCTGAGCCTCCCACTAGTTTTTTTTTTTTTGATGAGATATTTTCCCCCACTATCTGGATTTTTGGCTTAAATTTTTTTAGTGTGTAGTTCTGGGCTTCAGTGGTTGGTTTACTATTGTTTCTCTTTGAATTTCTTGATCATTTTTTGATGTCGTTCTCTTTTCAGATCTTTTCTGCATTATATATGGGAAACCTTTCATGTTGCCTTCAATCAGAATTCTTATGAATTTAAATTTCATTCTTTTAGATTCAACCCAGTCTTCTATAAGCTTTATTTGGTTCTTGACTTACACTCTATTATATATACCTAACTTTGTGTTATTTGTAAATATGATAAACATGTTGCCAGTATCTTAAAAGATGTTGGTCATATAATACCAAACATAGATCCTTAGGGACTCCATTAGAAATCTCCTTTTAAAATCCACATCAAATGACTTATGATCATTCAAACCATCAATGACTACTCTTTGAATTTGGTTATTGAACAAGTTTTACATCCATTTAAAGATAATGACACATAACCTAATTACCTCCTCTTTATTGGCAAAAATAGTATGAAAAACTTTGTCAGATACTTTGCTAAAAGCTAGATAAGCTATATCTACAGTCTTTACCTTAATCAAAAAACCATCAAGAAAAATAAAGTTTAAAAAAGAGTGTGAGAGTATGCTTCAATCTGTATTCAGACTCCATCATTTTTTTTCCCCTCTGGGTATGGATAGGATTTTTCATCATAAATCTTTCAGAGTAGTTGTGGATCATTGTACTGCTGAAAATAGCAGTCATTAACAACTGGTCATCTCAGAACATTGCTATTACTTTGTATATAGTACATTCACTTTGCTTAAGTTCCTGGAGGACTTCCTAGGTTTTTCTCTGACAGCATCCTGCTCATCATTTCCCATAGAACAACAATATTCCATGGCAATCACACACCACAACCTATTCATCCATTCCCCAATTGATGAGCATCCCTCAAATTTCCAACTCTTTGCCTTGAGAAGAGAGCTGCTAGATCCCTTCTCCTTTTAAAAATCTCTTTTGTTACTCTTGCCTAGTAGTGGCATTGTTAGGTCAAAGGATATGTATGAATTTTAGCCCTTTGGGTTTATGTCATATCTTTTGATCATTTATCAATTGGAGCATGGCTTTTATTTTTTATAAATTTGACTCAGTTCCTTCTGTATTTGAGAAATGAGGCCTTATCAGAGAAACTTGCTTCAAAATTATTTTTTTTTATTTTTTTAAATTTTTTATTTAATAATTACATTATATTGACACTCATTTCTGTTCCGATTTTTTTTCCCCTCCCTCCTTCCACCCCCTCCCCTAGATGGCAAGCAGTCCTTTATATGTTGGATATGTTGCAGTATATCCTAGATACAATATATGTTTGCAGAACCGAACAGTTCTCTTGTTGCGTAGGGAGAATTGGATTCAGAAGGTATAAATAATCCGGAAGAAAAACAAAAATGCAGATAGTTCACATTCGTTTCCCAGTGTTCTTTCTTTGGGTGTAGCTGCTTTTGACCGTCATTTATCAATTGAAACTCAGGTCTCTTTGTCAAAGAAATCCACTTCCATCAAAATATGTCCTCATACAATATCGTTGTCGAAGTGTATAATGATCTCCTGGTTCTGCTCATTTCACTTAGCATCAGTTCATGTAGGTCTCTCCAAGCCTCTCTGTATTCATCCTGCTGGTCATTTCTTACAGAACAATAATATTCCATAACATTCATATACCACAATTTACCCAGCCATTCTCCAATTGATGGGCATCCATTCATTTTCCAGTTTCTAGCCACTACAAACAGGGCTGCTACAAACATTTTGGCACATACAGGTCCCTTTCCCTTCTTTAGTATTTCTTTGGGATATAAGCCCAATAGAAACACTGCTGGATCAAAGGATATGCACATTTTGATAATTTTTTGGGCATAATTCCAGATTGCTCTCCAGAATGGTTGGATTCGTTCACAACTCCACCAACAATGCATTAGTGTCCCAGTTTTCCCGCATCCCCTCCAACATTCATCATTATTTTTTCCTGTCATCTTAGCCAATCTGACAGGTGTGTAGTGGTATCTCAGAGTTGTCTTAATTTGCATTTCTCTGATCAATAATGATTTGGAACACTCTTTCATATGAGTGGTAATAGTTTCAATCTCATCCTCTGAAAATTGTCTGTTCATATCCTTTGACCATTTATCAATTGGAGAATGGCTTGATTTCTTATAAATTTGAGTCAGTTCTCTACATATTTTGGAAATGAGGCCTTATCAGAACCTTTAACTGTGAAAATGTTTTCCCAGTTTGTTGCTTCCCTTCTAATCTTGTTTGCATTAGTTTTATTTGTACAAAGGCTTTTTAATTTGATGTAATCGAAATTTTCTATTCTGTGATCAGTAATGGTCTCTAGTTCATCTTTGGTCACAAATTTCTTTCTCCTCCACAAGTCTGAGAGATAAACTATTCTATGTTCCTCTAATTTATTTATAATCTCGTTCTTTATGCCTAGGTCATAGACCCATTTTGATCTTATCTTGGTATATGGTGTTAAGTGTGGGTCCATGCCTAATTTCTGCCATACTAATTTCCAATTATCCCAGCAGTTTTTATCAAATAATGAATTCTTTTCCCAGAAGTTAGGGGCTTTGGGTTTGTCAAACACTAGATTGCTATAATTGACTATTCTGTCTTGTGAGCCTAGCCTTTTCCACTGATCCACTAATCTATTTCTTAGCCAATACCAAATGGTTTTGGTGACTGCTGCTTTATAATATAATTTTAGATCAGGTACAGCTAGGCCACCTTCATTTGATTTTTTTTTCATTAATTCCCTTGAGATTCTCGACTTTTTATTGTTCCATATGAATTTTGTTGTTATTTTTTCTAGATCAATAAAATATTTTCTTGGAAGTCTGATTGGTATAGCACTAAATAAATAGATTAGTTTAGGGAGTATTGTCATCTTTATTATGTTCGCTTGGCCGATCCAAGAGCACTTAATATTTTTCCAATTATTTAAGTCTGACTTTATTTGTGTGGAGACTTTTTTATAATTTTGCTCATATAATTCCTGACTTTCCTTTGGTAGATAGATTCCCAAATATTTTATGGTATCAACAGTTATTCTGAATGGAATTTTTCTTTGTATCTCTTGCTGTTGGGTTTTGTTGGTGATGTATAAAAATGCTGAGGATTTATGGGGATTTATTTTGTAGCCAGCTACTTTGCTAAAATTATGAATTATTTCCAATAGCTTTTTGGTAGAATCTCTGGGGTTCTCTAGGTATACCATCATATCATCTGCAAAGAGTGATAGTTTGGTTTCCTCATTGCCTACTCTAATTCCTTTTATATCTTTCTCGACTCTTATTGCCGAGGCTAGTGTTTCTAATACGATATTAAATAATAATGGTGATAGTGGGCAACCTTGCTTCACTCCAGATCTTACTGGGAAAGGTTCCAGTTTTTCCCCATTGCATATGATGCTTACTGATGGTTTTAAATATATGCTCCTGACTATTTTAAGGAAAAGTCCATTTATTCCTATGCTCTCAAGTGTTTTTATTAGGAATGGATGTTGGATTTTATCAAATGCTTTTTCTGCATCTATTGAGATGATCATGTGGTTTTTGTTTGTTTGGTTATTGATATAGTCAATTATGCTAATAGTTTTCCTAATATTGAACCAGCCCTGCATTCCTGGTATAAATCCTACTTGGTCATAGTGTATTATCCTGGTGACAATTTTCTGTAATCTTTTTGCTAATATTTTATTTAAGATTTTAGCATCAATATTCATTAAGGAGATTGGTCTATAATTTTCTTTCTCTGTTTTCAGCCTACCTGGTTTAGGTATCAGTACCATATCTGTGTCATAAAAGGAGTTTGGTAGGACTCCTTCAATCCCTATTTTTTCAAATAGTTTATATAACATTGGAGTTAATTGTTCTTTAAATGTTTGGTAGAATTCACATGTAAATCCATCTGGTCCTGGGGATTTTTTCTTAGGGAGTTGATTGATAGTTTGTTCTATTTCTTTTTCTGAGATGGGACTGTTTAGGATATTTACTTCTTCCTCTGTTAGTTTAGGCAAGCTGTATTTTTGGAGGTATTTTTCTATTTCATTTAAGTTGTCGAATTTATTGGCATAAAGTTGGGCAAAGTAACTCCTAATTATTGCTCTAATTTCCTTTTCGTTAGTGGTGAGTTCTCCCTTTTCATTTTTAAGACTAACAATTTGATTTTCCTCTTTCCTTTTTTTAATCAGATTTACTAAGGGTTTGTCTATTTTGTTGGTTTTTTCATAGAACCAACTCTTAGTTTTATTAATCAATTCAATAGTTTTTTTACTTTCAATTTTATTGATCTCACCTTTTACTTTTAGAATTTCAAGTTTAGTGTTTGACTGGGGTTTTTTAATTTGTTCCTTTTCTAGCATTTTTAATTGCAAACCCAATTCATTGACCTTCTCTTTCTCTATTTTATACAAATAGGCCTCTAGAGATATGAAATTTCCCCTTATTACCGCTTTGGCTGCATCCCATACATTTTGGTATGATGTCTCATTATTATCGTTTTCTTGGGTGAAGTTATTAATTATGTCTATGATTTGCTGTTTTACCCAATCATTCTTTAGTATGAGATTATTTAGTTTCCAATTATTTTTTGGTCTACTTCCCCCTGCTTTTTTGTTGAATGTAATTTTCATTGCATCGTGGTCTGAAAAGGATGCATTTACTATTTCTGCCTTACTACATTTAAGTTTGAGGTTTTTATGTCCTAATATATGGTCAATTTTTGTATAGGTTCCATGAACTGCTGAAAAGAAAGTGTATTCCTTTCTGTCTCCATTACATTTTCTCCAGAGATCTATCATATCTAGCTTTTCTAGTATTCTGTTTACCTCTTTGACTTCTTTCTTATTTATTTTCTGGTTTGATTTATCTAATTCTGAGAGTGCAAGGTTAAGATCTCCCACTATTATAGTTTTACTGTCTATTTCTTCTTGCAGCTCTCTTAGTTTCTCTTTTAAGAATTTAGATGCTACCCCACTTGGTGCATATATGTTTAATATAGATAGTGCTTCATTATCCATGCTACCCTTTAGCAAGATATAGTGTCCTTCCTTATCTCTTTTAATTAGGTCAATTTTTGCTTTAGCTTGATCTGAGATCAGGATGGCTACCCCTGCTTTTTTGACTTCACCTGAAGCATAGTAGATTTTGCTCCAACCTTTTACCTTTAACCTGCATGTATCTCCCCGCTTCAGGTGTGTTTCCTGTAAACAACATATTGTAGGATTCTGGCTTTTAATCCATTCTGCTAACCGCTTCCTCTTTATGGGGGAGTTTACCCCGTTCACATTTATGGTTAGAATGACCAATTCTGTATTACTTGCCATCTTGTTAACCCCGGTTTATGCTTTCCTCCCTTCTTTCCCCTTTCCCCCCCTTCCAAGTATTAAGCTTGTGAGCACCCCTTGCTTCTCACAGCCCTCCCTTTTTAGTGTCCCTCCCCCCGCCTTAGAGTTCCTCCCCCTATCTTACCCCTTTCCCTCCCAGTTCCCGTATTCCCTTCCGCTTAGCTTATTCCTTCCCTTTCCACTTTTCCCTTCTCACTTTTCAATGAGATGGGAGAAGTTTCACCATAGATTGAATATGTCTTAAGATTTTTCACTTAAAGCCAATTCTGAAGGCAGTAAGATACCCACTATATTCATCCCCCTCCATTCTTTTCTCAGATATAATAGGTTTCCTATGCCTCTTCATGAGATGTACTACCCCCACTTTACCCTTTTTCTGGTACAATGTCCTTTCCACATCAATTTCTAGAACAAGGTATACATGTATTCTTTATACATCTATATAGTCAAAATATAGTTCCCAAGATTAATCTTTACCTTTTTAGATTTCTCTTGAGTTCTATATTTGTAGATCAAACTTTTTGTTAAGTTCTGGTTTTTTCATCAGAAATAGATGAAATTCGCTTACTTCGTTGAATGTCCATCTTCTTCCCTGGAAAAAGATGCTCATTCTCGCTGGGTAAGTTATTTTTGGTTGCATACCAAGTTCCTTAGCCTTTCGGAATATCATATTCCAGGCCCTTCGATCTTTTAATGTGGATGCTGCCAGATCCTGGGTGATCCTTATTGTGGCTCCTTGATACTTGAATTGGGTTTTTCTAGCCGCTTGCAATATTTTTTCTTTCATCTGAGGGTTCTGGCATTTGGCCACTATATTCCTTGGTGTTTTGATTTTAGGATCCCTTTCAGTGGGTGATCGATGAATCCTTTCAATGTTTATTTTTTCCTCTGTTCCTATGACTTCTGGGCAGTTCTCTTTGATAATTTCCTGGAAGACAGTGTCCAGGCTCTTTTTTTCATCATGTTTTTCTGGGAGTCCAATGATTCTCAGATTGTCTCTCCTGGATCTGTTTTCCAGGTCTGTTGTCTTCCCCAGAAGGTATTTCACATTTTTCTCCATTGTTTGATTTTTTTGGATTTGCTTGACTGATTCTTCTTGTCTCCTCGAGTCATTCAATTCCACTTGTTCAATTCTGATTTTCAGTGAAGTATTCTCTTCACTCACTTTTTTAAAATCTTTCTCTAATTGTCCAATTGAGTTCTTTTGTTCTGTGGAATTTTTTTCCATTTCACCAATTTTGTTTTTTAGAGAGCTGTTTTCTGTTTCCAGTTCACTAATCCTATTTTTCAAGGATTTTACTTCTTTATCCACTCTCTCTTTAACTTTCTCCAGGCTCTTTTGCCAAGCCTCCCTCTCCTTTTCCCAAGCTTCCCTCTCCTTTTGCCAAGCCTCACTCTGCTTTCCCCATTTTTCTTCTAGCTCTCTTGTGAGAGCCTTTTTAATCACTTCTATGAGGTTCATCTGTGCTGAGGAACAGACGATCTCCTCCTTTGGGGAATCACCTGGGGACTGCCTGTTTTTAGTCTCCTCAGGATTTAGAGTCTGCTCTCTATCTGTATAGAAGCTGTCAAGGGTTAAAGTCCTCTTCAGCTTCTTGCTCATTCTGTCTATTAATCAGAGACAAACTACCAAAGAAAAACAGAAAAAACTGGAGTCTTTCTTTGGGGGGGGGGCTGGGTGTGTTATCGAGCTTCCTCTACAGACTGCAGGGGGCAGCAATGAGGCACTAGCAGGACTGTGCTGCGCCTGCGCTCTGAGATCCCAAAGCTGCTGAGTCACTGAGGGGGGGGAAGGGGGGGGCGGCCAGGTCCTGAGAGACTCCAGCTGTTTGCGGTTGTGTTCTTCAGCCCCGGTGTTTTTAGCTTCTCTGCTGGGCTGTTGACTTGCTGCAGGTTCCAAACCTGTAGCGAAGCTCTCCCCGCAGAGACGGCTACGATCACTCCCCACCCCCTCTCAGCTCTGCTCCCGTGCTCTCATTGCCGCTGCCCGCCGCCTGCGCCCGATCTAAAACCGCCCCAGCCCTCCAGTAAAGACAGACCTTTCTTGGCGGATCTCAAGGATGGCTTCTCTTGGTAACTATTTGTGGGTTTTTTTCAGTCAAGCATTGATTCAGAGGCTTGTAATGAAGTGGATAGTGAGAGAAAGCGCGGAGCTTATGCAACTGTGAGCCTCCTCTCCGCCATCTTAACCGGAAGTCCCCTCAAAATTATTTTTACAATTACTATTGCTATTTTACAAATTAGTATTACTAATTATAAAATTCTTTTTACTATTACTATTGCTATTTTACTATTAGTATTACTAATTATAAGTATTACTAATTACTAATACTTCTGTATTTACTTACATTTAATCTATTCTTTCTCTTCTTTCACTCTATCCCTCTTCAAAAGTGTTTTTCTGCTGACTTGTCCTTCTCCCAGTGTGCTCTCTCTTTTATCACTCACCCCCCTTTCCATATCTCATTCCCCTCCTATTTTCCTACAGGATAAGATAAATTTCTATACCCATATTTTGTTATTTTCTCTTTGAGTCAATTCTGATGAGATTAAGATTTACTTACCCTCTCCTCCTCCTCCTCTTCCTCTTCATGATGCAAAAGCTTTTTCTTTCCTCTTTTTTATCACAAATAATTTGCGTCATTCTACTTCTCTCTTTCCTTTTCTCTCTTTCTCCCAGTACATTCCTTTCTCACCCCTTAATTCCATTATTTTTTTTAAGATGGGGAATGAATATTATAATAACAATTTATTGTTTTCCCCATTAAATTGTAAGCTCCTTGAGAGCACCAACTTTCTTTTTCTTATTTGTATATTTAATACTGAGCATAGTGCCTGGCACCTAGAAAGTACTTAATGAATTTTTATTGAATTTGATTATTGAATATAGGAAAAAACATATGTAAGTATGTATGTAGGTGAGTTGTATTAATTATCTCTACCCCAGTTAAAGTAGTATGATTTAGTAGTGTTGGAACACTGATAGAGAGAATTTGGCAGCTTCTCTATTTCTTTTATTTTAGACTGTAATTACTAAGTCAGTTTTCTGGTGTGCTTCTTTTTAAAGTCAGACAGGTTTCCTTGTAATAACTTAGACTTGTTTGAATGTTTATATATTGACATGTTGTATTACTGTATCTCAGGATGAGTATTATAGCTAATATGAAAAGTATGGATTTCACAATACTAAAATAATAGTGTGTAACCAGTTCACTTGTATCATAAATATTCATTCTTTCTCCTTTTTTCTTTTAAACAGAACTAGAATGCTTGCTTTAATATGACAGACATATCCAGACGGCTTCTCTGAGATTCTTAGAGATCGCATGCCTAGAAACCTGAATAATCAACTTTCAGTGCTTAATTTACTCTTTGTGAGCATATTAGGGGTTTACTTAATCCTATTTTCTTTTGACCTGAGTCTGCTTTGACCTATTGTTGAGTGAGTTTGGAATTCCATTAGGAATTGACCTAGTAACCTCTTCTATAGGATGGTACCATGTCAGGGTCAAGAGGTGTATTGATTTATATAGTAAGAATACAGCTCTTTGAAGATCCCACTCACTGGTGAAATTCCTCTTTGGTCCTGAATTGGCTCTATTGCAGGGAGCTCAAGACATATGACCTTGGCATAATGTAATTGACACTACAAAAATAGATAGTCATGTTTGGATACTATATACTATTATTTTTTAAATTTAGCATAGAATTGATTAGCACAATAATGGCACATACTATCAAAAGATCAGTGTGCAAAGTCCTTGTGATCCAATTACTTTCCTAACCCCTACAAAATACAGGATCAATCAGAACCTACTGGAGGGCAGCACGATGGCACAGTGGATAGAGCACCAGCCCTGAAGTCAGGAGGACCTGCGTTCAAATGTGGCCTTTAGACACTTGTGACCCTAGGCAAGTCACTTGATCCCCCTCCCAAAAACCCAAAACAAAACAAAAAAGATATACCACTGGAATCTGAAAAAAAAGAAGTATCCCTTTTTCTTATACTTTCATCATTATTCAAATTTTTTTCCTCTTCTTTTAGAGTATTTCATTAGTAAATGAGGTTTAAAAAGGACATTTTTTAGTAATAGATGGTAATCCTTTTGTTTTATTATTTTGGTTTTAGGGCCAATTCTTATTCTTATTGGGTTTTGTAAATAGTTTTGTCACATAATGCTGCTTAAAGATAAAAAACAACCTCTTCTCTGGTCTTGCAGTTTAAGTTAATGCTTAGTCTTATTTATTTTTTTTTAACCATCTCCAAAAGTATTCTTTGGGTATCATGCTTCTGGGGCTTCTGATAATTATTTTAATTTTGCTTATGTAACATTTGAGGGGATGGTAGTGTTTTCACTTGTAGCTACTTGTAAATACTGAAATTGAATGCTTGTGAGAAGAGTAGTCATATGCATTAAGATAATAGTTGAACTCTTAACACATCAAAGGAGTAGAGAAAGAGGGGAAAAAAAGGCAGCATAAAGCCTTGAATGTCCAGAGTAAACTGATATAAGGAGGAGGAAAAAACTTGAAGTAGAGATGGAGAAAGAGGAGAGAATATGAAAAATAGGAAGAGAACTAGGAAAGAACAGTGTCAGGACTTTCAAGGGGATGGTAGTTATTGTTATCAGATATTCCAGAAAGATCAAGTAGGATAAAATATTGGATTTGTCAAGAAGGAAGTATGTGATTGTCATTGTGAGCTTCTGGAAAAGGTTGCCTATTAAATCTAAATTGTAAAGAAAATAATGACTATAACTATAAGGAATATTTTTAATTCCCTCTGAAAATTGAAACCATAGAATCTGACCCCAGACTTATGGGAGTAGAAAACAGTTATCTTAAGCTTTCAAAGAAATATCCTATGAGAATTTCTTTGAGTGAGTTGGGGACAGAGATAAGTAGTAAAATATTATGATAGAAGGATGGTTTTTCTTTTCTCTTCAGAGGTGAATAATTATATAGGAATTGTAGCACACTATAGAAACTGTGGGAAAAGATAGTACACACTGGGAAAAAAAAAGCCTGAAACCAATATTGGTAATAGTTGGTGATCTTACATATTTCATCCTATAAACTCCTAGATATTTCTTTTGCTTTGTTATATTATCTGGAAATTGAGATTGTATGATTTTGGTGTATTTGAACTAAAGTGAATTTGGAAATATGATTATTGCTTCATATAGGATAACAATTTTCAAAAGTACAGCTATTGCTATCGTGCAAATGCCTCAAATCAGTTATATTCATTTTTTGAATTACTGTATAGAACTCATTATAACCCAGATCACACAGCCTTTATAAGAATACTGAATATAGAATTAAATAGTATTCTCCTTTTGTAGAGGTATTCAATTTAATGAGATTTTATAGTGTATTTCATATAGCAATAATAAAGAGGAAAATATTTTAATTCTTTTAAAAATTTAGTCTATTATAGCTCTAGATTTTTTTTAAAGTAAGGAATGTGATAAGTATAAATATTCATGTAAGTATATTTAGTTTATTTTTCTTTGGTTTTAATGAAAAGTTTGGGTATAAAGTGGGTTGTGACCATTATTGTTATATAATAAATGTGGAGGCTTCATGGGAAAATTTTTAATTTAAAATAAAACTTATATGTCTTATCTTAGCCTTATCTTAGCCTTCTACCTATTGCAGTCAAGAATACAAGTCAGAATTCACATTGTTGATAAGGAAGGGAACACAAATGATACTGAAAGAATGAGAAAGGACTTGACAAAATCTAATTCAGAGACTTGCTTGAGTTCAGTCCATAGAGAGAGACAGGAAACTATGAGTATAAAGTGCTAAATTCTCTATAAATCAGATCAGTTTTCTAATCTGTATAAAGAAGTAGTAGAAGTAATTGATTTTCATAATCCTTTAAAAAATCCTTATACTCCATGATCTTAAGGATAAAGGAATAAATGTGAACTAACTAGGCAATAAAAAGCAAGAGATATCTAGGAATTTGTTCTTGGCCTTCTGCTGTTTAACATATCTCTTAATGACATGGATAATGGCATATATGTAAGCTTATCAATTTTGCATTGACACAAAAATTAAGAGGGAGAGCTGACAGACCAGCTAGCATTCAAAAAGATTGTAAGAGGCTAAAACATTGGACTGAATTGTATCAAGAGAAATTTAATAGGAATACAATCTTGTATTTAGGTTTAAAAAACCCAACTTCCTAAGTACAAGATGGGAATGACTGGACAGCAGTTCATCTGAAAAAGATCTGGGGGTTTCAATGACCTGCAAGCCATATTGTGAATCAAGAGTATGATGGAAGCCAAGAAAGCTAATTTGATGTTTGCTAAATAAGAAAGAAATAGGAATTTCCTTGTCTATGAATGAAGTGGCTATAGGCTTGTTGCATTCTTTCTAGCTTTCAGTTTTGAATGCCTTGGTTTTTGATAAACTGAAGAGTATCCAGGGAACATCAAGCTTGAATTCTTGCCATGTAAAGATCAGTCAGTTGAAAGAGAAGACTTGGAGATCTTGGAAGGAGGAGGAAGAGGGCTGGTATGAAAGTTGTTTTCATGTATTTAAAGGGCTATCATATCAAATTACACCTTTCTTGATTGGCCACAGTGGGAAGAATTTAGAACATGTAGAGATAGGTTTTTTTTTTTTTTTTTTTTTTGTTTGTTTGTTTGTTTTTTTTTTTTTGCACTGAGGCAATTGGGGTTAAGTGACTTGCCCAGGGTCACACAGCTAGGAAGTGTTAAGTGTCTGAGGCCACATTTAAACTCAGGTCCTCCTGACTTCAGGGCTGGTGCTCTATTCACTGTACCAGCTAGCTACCCCAACAAATTAAATCTTGATCTAAGTATTACTATCCAATGGAAGCATAGTTCATTTAGCTTTTATTGTATACTCTGTTGTATATCAACTCATGGAAACTTGGCGATCCTGCTTCAGAGAATGTATAGTGTAATGGAAAGACTCTTCTTATTTTGGATATGGTAAACTGTGACTGATTGCTCAGCAGAATCACGATGGAAAAATTTTTGATTGGCTGTTGAGCTGAAAATGAGTATATTTACAAAACACAGGGACAGAAGAAAGCTCTCTCTTGCCTAATTATGAGCCTCCATGTGAGGAAAAAGATAGAATTAACTACCTTGTCTCCCTTAGCAATATGTTGTGGCTGTGGATGCATGGTCCTTTGTTTAGTCCTTGTGTTTAGTCTTTGCTGATATTAAGTGAGTGAAAATTGAAGTTGAAATGAACTAGATATGACTTTGTTAGCTTACATAGGTCAGAAGAGATGTTCCTTCAGGTTACTTTTGGAACCATGGGAAGGGAGTAGACAGATTGAGCTCTGAGGACCTGATTTGTGGGGATTAGGAGAGCAAGTCTCAGTTTATATATACCTACATGCGTGATCTTTTATGGAATAAAAATTGAGATCTTTGTTTTTCCAGGGACCATTTCAAAGATCCTTTATGTAAGATCCTTTTTATTAAGTTCTCCAGTTTTAGGGATTTGCTATAGAAAAACTGGCTATTTCTCACCATTACTTTAGGTTGTAATTGTACAATTATTTTTTTCTGGTCTGTTTGCCTTATGTTGTATGTCTTATGTCACTCTAGTGTCTTTGGTAACTCTTGCTTGTTTGAATGTTTACATACCTATATCTGTTCTAGTCAATATAAATCTTATAGTGAATATAAGAAAGTAATTGTAGTGACAACTAAACAGTAGAATGAATTCATTGGGTAGGTATTAGTTTCCTTTCTACAAGGGGTCTTTGAACAAAGCCTATTTATTTGATATGTTCTAGGAAGATTCTTTTTCAGTTATAGGTTGGCTTGATGACTACTGAAGTCTCTGATTCTTGAAATTTTGTGATTTGGATGTCCAACATATGGAATGGGTTTTACAAAGAACTATGGGATTGCTGATATAGACTTGTGACTAAATTTTTTTTAGTGGTTACAATCATTTTCTTTTTTTAGTAGTGGAAATCCTGTGGTTCTGTTGATTTGCAATAAGTTGAAAAGACATGAATACATTAAAGATCTTGAATTTTTTCTTGTTGCCTTTCTGATGAATGGGACAAGTAGCATTGTTAACTCCCATCTCAGGCAGCCTTTTAAGAAAGTTAAAGTCTTCAGGAAACATTGAAACAGTAATTATTACTCAATAGATTCATTAGGTCAGTGATGACAGAATATAATTTTTAACTGATTTTCTTTATGTTAGAAGATAAAAATCCCTATTTCCAATACAAATATGGTAGATTATGGAAGGCACCAGGTTAACCTATAAAATTTTGCCTACCAGATGAATTTTTTTTTCAGCTATAGTACTTACAACTATCTTCTAACCCTCAGTGAAGTTGCAATCTGTATTATCAGAGGAAATACCTTTCTATATTAATGAAATCATGGATATTTGACATATAAGAAGTAGAAGATACTGTCTATAAGGTGAATCAAGCTATTTATAGTTCTTGCCCTCTGAGTAAATTCGGTTTTTCTAATAGTGACTTAGTTCTACTATGGATGGATATCTAGAGCACTCTTTGAAATTCATTTTTCTCACTGTTTGTCCCTGAGGCAAACTGAAGAAGGAACTCTTATTGGTGTCAATCTTACTCTTGGTGATAATATAGATTTCTTTAGTCTTACCTCTTTTAGTAAGGTGAATAGGTTTGAGAAGAAATGTTTATTATTTTCAATTCATGTTTACTTACAATATTTACAATTCATGTGAAGATTGCTGTATTTAATCTCTAAGAACCATGGATTTCTTTTATGAATTTTTTTCATGCCACATATATACAAGATTACACAAGTAGGGATTATTTCATTAATCATATTTTTATGATAAACTAGCACAGTGCCTAGCATATAGCAAATGCTTAATTAATACTTTTTTGATTGAAAAAATGAAATTTGATTGAAAGCATGTTTAAATAAAGTCAATGGAATGTTGTTTGATGAAGATGACCTGGGTTTCTGAAGTCTGTGCCAGTAGAGTATAAAGGGGTGTGATGAAAAAAAAAAACTTTTACTGACTCTAGAGAGCCAATTACTAAATTTTCAGCATAGCCATTTGTATCTCAGATATTAAAGAATAGTCATAAAGTCAGGGCCTGATTTATTGTGTTATTGATTGTCTAGTTTAAAAAATAGAAAAATAATATAGATTAAACTTAAAAGTGTTATCTGTAATCATTTCTCCTCTCCCCCTAGAGAGCTGGTTGTAAAACATTTACTAGAACATCCCCACGTATGAACTCTAACAGGTCCTGTTTACCAAGCCAGGAAGGCTTTGGGCATGGACCATGTACCAAGTTTGGATATATTAAATTTTTTTATTAAGGCTTTTTATTTACAAAACATATGCATGGGTAATTTTTCAACATTGACCCTTGCAAAACCTTCTGTTCCAAATGATCTCCTTCTTTCCCCCACTCCCTTCCCTAGATGTAGTCCATGTTAAATGTATTAAAATATATGTTAAATCCAATATACATACATATATATATATACATATATATTTATATATTTATACAGTTACCTTGCTATACAATAGGATCAATAAGAAAAAAAACTGGGAAAGAAAACAAAATAAAGCAAACAGCAAGAGAAAGACTGAGAATGCTATGTTATGATCCATACTCAGCTCCCATGGTACTTTCTTTGGGTGTAGATGGCTCTCTTCATCACTAAACAATTTGAATTGGCTTGAATCATCTCATTGTTGAAGAGTGCCACATCCATTAGATATGTTAATTAAAGCAAGTTTGATTATTAGGTAAAGAAGGTTTTTGGTTACAACAATTAATAAAGACTATCTATTAAATCATTAAGGAATGTTGGTGTGTTCATCATATTTGTTGGCAAAAGGAACACCAATGCTGATAAAAATATGGGCTTTTTGGAATATTAAAATAAAATGCTAAAAAAGTTTTTTATGAATAAATGAATTACCAAAATAAGAATAGTGGACAGGATGCATTTTAGGCTATTATTTCTATTTTCCCTAAGTATACTATGTGTGTGATATTTCAGAGACTTTTCAGAGAATTATAACAATTAAGTCATGCACTACATAGAGCTCTGAATCTGAAGTTAGGAACACCTGAATTCAAATCCAATCTTAGACAGTAGCTTTGTGATCCTAGATCCTAGGCAAATCATATAACTTCTGTCTTTCTCAATTTTTCAACTGCAAAACAGGAATAATGATAATAACTAATACTGATAATATCCAAACATCTCCCAATATGTGAGTTACTTGTGATAACTTATATTTACAAAACTTAAAGTAGTAGGTGATTATTGTCATTATTATTGTTGCCTTGTCATTTCTCCCTAAATAATGCATAAAGATTTAGATTGGACAGTCCACAATGTAGTGAAAAAGGTTTTCTAGATGTTTCATGAAGGTTGTGAAAACTCTTGCCTTGAATAGCTAAGTGTGTTATTGTCAATAATATTCAGAGAAATTAAGTCCTGGGAAAATGTGGTTCTCAGAATTCAGTTGTAGCAATACGGATGACTGTATTTGGAAGTAGCAATAATAATAGCTGGCTTTTTATGTAAGCAAAAACAAATAAAATGCATTTCTACATAAAGTGATCACTTATTTTCTAATAACAGTTGTGGTTTAACCCTTTAAAAATGAATTTTTGTCTCCTTGATGTTTTTTTGGAAGTTTTCAGACCTCCCCCTGTATGTGTATGCACAAGCACATATATAGAAGGAATTCTCCTGAAACACATACTTTAGATAACTTGATTAGTAGTTTTTAAAAAATGTACCATAGCAGTTTTCTTGTTTGTCAGGATTTTTGCAAGATTCGTTATGAAGTTTGAAAACATAGTAATTGCTAAAAGATTGTAGGTATTGGAAATATACTTATATTATTTTTTAATTATTGAATTCAGATACCAAATTTTTCTAAAGTGTCAAACACTAACATTTGCCTACAGAGTAACTCTAAAGAAAAAAAAATGGCTAGCATCTTTTCATAAAGTTTCTGAGACCTAATAGCATTTAGAAAAAGATCATTGTTTATAGCTTTGAAAGGTTTTGTAGATATGTTTCCCCAGTGAACAGTTGTCTATTTATATATCAACAGTAGAAATCCTTTAATGTTTAGCCTTAATGGATACAATTATGATCCACCAGGCCTGCTTTTGATTTCTTTTAAATCATGGATGGCTAAAGTATAAAGAATATCTTTTAAAGCATTAAGTTAGAAAAATAGGTGAAATAAAAATATAACAAAACCTCATTAATTTAAACCAACTGAGAACTATGCCAGTATGAATAAGTGGAAAAATATGAATTATCAAATACTTAAACTTCTCCCCCATGGTACTTTAAAGGGAAGTTATTGTGAATAGGTAGGATTCATTTGTAATATGTAGCAACCCATTTACCATGGTTAAATATTTAATTTGGTTTGTATACTTCATATTAACATTCTGTTGTAGTCAGGCCATTTTCTTATTGTTCTCCACATTAGCTATTAATCCAGCAGACATTTATTAACCATCTATTATGTACAGAGTATCCAGCAATCACAAGATCAAAGCTGAAGGCAGTAAAGGGAAGAACGATGGATTTATAACCAGAATATCTGTGTGCCAACCTCATGCTTACTCTTAGCTTTCTGTGTGACTTCAGGCAAGTTCCTCAGTCTCTTTGGGATATAGTATTCTTCTTATTTGTAAAATGAGAGTCCTATTAAATGAAATCTGAAGTCTTTTCTAGCTTCAAATCAATGATCTGCATAAGTTCTTGTGAATTAGTTAGCAGTACTATGGCATGAGATAGGATAAAAGGCTAGAAAGTTCAGCTCCTTCTTCCTTTTGATTCTTATTAGCTATGTGACCATTAGTAAATCACTTAACCTCTCCAGTAGGAACATTGGAATAACAGAACCTATAGTGTCTTCCTCAGGGGTTATTGTAAGACTCCAATGAGATAATGTATTTCCAGTGAGATTGAATTCACTCTATTAGAGTGAAGCTATCTATACCACACGTAGGAGTATTCCTGAGGGTTTGGAGAAGTCTTTCTCTAATGCTGTCAGCTTGATCCTTCATTCTGAAGTGTTCCCTGTAGTTACCTGTTAATTCCATTTTACCAATTAACATCAATTAGTTTTACAAAATTAGTTTTTACTGTGATTATATAACAAGAACCAAAGTAAAAGCATTTCCTCCCAGTACTTGAGGGAGGTCATATTCTTCTCTATGACTTAGGTATCTATTGAGATTAGGGTCAAATTTAATGAAATTTCTACATAGCATTTTCCCACCAGATTGACTTTGTAAATGAAATATAGTGTCTAGATGAGTTCCTGTCTCAGGTACTGTTAGGATAGCTCCTTCAGGGCATTCTCTAGGGCTTAGCTTCTGGGCTGGTTAGCTGTAAACCACTGGAATACTTTAAATTTATGATGCTTGAAAAGTCAGAATGGTAAGCTACCAGAAGTTCAAGAACCAGAATGTATGCCAAGTTCATGGGTTTTTTTTTTAACCTTTCCTGGCTTACAAATTTATAGCTATCTCTAGTAATCTTTCTACTAAAAGTAGGGCAGCTAGGTGCCACAGTGGATAGAATGCTGGATCATGAGTCAGGAAGACTCATCTTCTTGAGTTCAAATCTTGTCAGACATTTACTAGCTGTGAATTCTGAACAAATCACTTACCCCTGTTTGACTCAGTTTACTCATCTGTCAAACCATTCCAGTATCTTTGCTAAGAAAGTACCAAATGGGTTCACAAATAATTGAACATGACAAAAAATAGTTAACCATAAAAGTAAGGCAGAATTAATGCAGAGGCAAAAAATGCAGGCTTGCAAAAAGTAAGCCATGTTTTGGCATCGGATCAGGAGGATCTGACATCATTGCATCTTTTATATGAATTATAGTTATATAGAAAAAAGAACTAGAACAAAGAAAAACTTTGCTGGTGAGAGTTTTTTGAGTCTCAGCTTTACTTATGTAGCCAATCAGTAGTTCACCTCTTTTATTACAAGATAAGTGGACTGGACACAGTTATAGTTTGTATGTGCATGCGTCAGATCAGGGAATATCCCATTACATGACATCATGTCCTTTTCAGAAGCAAGATTCCCAGTCTTTTCCATCTGGGGATTATGCACTACAACCCCTCCCTGAAGCTCTATTACATATTAAAAACACCTTATAAACTTTAAAGTATTGTATTCATATCATTTATTATTTGCTCAGCCTTATTTTAAAAAGGAAGAAAATCATATAGAAAAGCTAGTGATAAACAGCAAACTCTGACCTTGAATTCAGGTATGATGAGGACAAATATGTCATGTCACATCATTCGATCTCTTGGCATTTTTAGTTTTGAAGAGAGAAAAGACATAAACACATACCTATAATAAACAATATTGCCAAAGTGCATTAGAGAGTTATCAAACAAAATGCTACATGAATTTGTCCAAAAGGGAAGGTTGTTAGTGACTAGAGAAATCAGAAGGGATTCATGCAAGAGGTGGCATTTAAATTAAAGATTTCAAATGATGGGTAAAGGGGCTTTAATACTCTTGTTGAGAAATTAGAATCAGAGCAAAGGATTGGTGGAGAGTTAGTATCATGAAGCAGATACTAAAATCACTGAGAATTAATACCATGAGCTATGTTTAAGAGTCAGTGAAAAAGTTGGAAAAATTAGGTATTCTAATATGACAGTAACAAGAATAAGACAGTTGTATAAACAGATTGTACATGCTTACAACGATGGCATATTACATAAATATGGTGCTATAATAATGGTTAGGAATTGACTATGGAAAGTAAGAAATAAGCTGTTTTTGTTCTGCTGGAAACAGATGAAAAGGATGAGATTTCTTGAGGACACCCGGCAAGAAAGTAGAATTTAAGTGAAGTTAACCTGTCAACTGGCCTTTGTTAAGTGTTTACACAATAAACAGAAATATAGTCTCTGGCCTCAAGGAGCTTACATTGGAATGGGAAAAGACATAACATAAAAAGGAACTGGAAAAGAGAAGAGGAAGATGAAGATATTTGCACATAGTAAACAAAATCTTAAGGAAAAAATCAAGATTGCAGCCTGAAGAGGAATGAGGAATTGACTGATCTAGACTTTCTTCTTCAAATGGAAATTCTGGGAGGAGTCAGTAAAAGTGAGAGGCACACAGGCAAAGAATACTTTTAGTGTTGAGAAATAATCCAGATGTGGACTGAGCTTCCAGTTTTGTATGGCATTATATATTTCTGTGGAGAGTTGAGTAAAGCCTAGAGATAAATGAAGACATACTTAATCTGGTCCTCCTCTTTAAACTAGAGAAAGGGTAGTATTTATCTTTAAAATGTGAAGATACAGAATTTGTGGAGAACATAATAGATATTTTAAAGAATACAGGAGACAATATGGTATAGTTGAAATAATATTGACCTTGACTTTTGGTTCAAATTCTATCTTAGGTAGTTACTAGTTATCTTACCACTTAACTTTTCTGAACCTCAGTTTCCTACTTGTAAAGTGGGGTAAAAAATAGCTATATTCCCCACCTCATATGATTGTGGTTAAGCTCAAAATGAAATAATGTATATAAAGCTTTTGGTAAACTTTAAAGTGCTAAATAAATGATAGCTGCTAAATAGATGGTAGCTATTCTTATTGTCACTAGTGATAATAATAATAATAATAATATTTTTGCCATAAGTGAAATCAGAAATAAAAATTAAATTGTGATCAAATAAAAAGAAAGCTCACAGTTCCTTCTTAGAAAGCTAAAAAAGAAACTGGTGGAGTTTTATTTTGCCTTCAAAGGTAACATGAAATCTAAGTTTCATGGGATAACTGAGGATCTCTTATTGCAAGGTTTTATGGATGTGTATCCAAGACTGATATGTCTTCCACTTTTGCTACATGTTTATTAATCATTTCTTTAATAATTTATTTTGGGATTTTCCCAGGAATCAAAATAAAGTGTAATAGCCTGTAGTTTGCATATTTCTTCTTCTGAAAATTGGGATATTTGATCTTTTTTCAGATCATTTATTATGGAGCAGTAATATTTTATTATATTTATAGGACTTAATTCCTATTTCCCAAAAGATGGGCATCTTTTTAGTTTTCAGTTTGTATAAAAATCAATTGTAAATATTTTTGTACATATGTGTCCTCTTAAAATATGATCTCTTTAGGGTATTGGCCTATTGATATCACTGAATCAAAGGTATGCACAGTTTAGTATCTTTCAGGGGCATAATTGTTTTACAGAATGACTAGACTAATTCATAGTTTTACCAACAGTTCATTGATGTGTCAATTGTCCTATAGTCTCTCCAATAATTATAATTTTTTGTTATCTTGTCCAATTTCAAGGGTATGAGTTGGAACCTCAGCATTGCTTTAATTTTCATTTCTCTAATTATTAGTAATATGAAGCATTTTCATGGGTTTTTTGGGCTAACTTGGACTTTTTCCTTTGAAAACTGCCAATTTCCCTTAATGATAACTGCCACAGTTATGTCAGACTGAACTGGTACTGCATTTCCCGATATTGAATAACTATCAACTGCAGTGAGAACAAACCTTTCGCCTTAGGACAGAGGAGAATAAAAATAATAAATTTTCCAGAGCCATGTCAAGAACGACATGGAATCTTTCCATATTGATCTTTCAAAGGTGATAACTCTGCCACTTGCCAATAGATATGTGGTCAAAAGTTCAGGACCATTTTTTCCCTTGGTGTCTTCAGAATTTCATTCTTGAGTTTTTTTTCCTTTTTGGGTTGACTCACCTAGTCTTCTTCCATCTGGGCAGTCTTCCCTAGGGTGAGTGCAAAAATTGAGAAGATCATTTTTTCTTCTTTTTCCTCTCCTCAGTAAAGAAGCAGAGTCTTTGGAAATCTGGGTCCTTAGGGCCATTGATGTTGATGGGGACAGGCCTTCCATCAACAGCAGAGTAAAAAACAAGATACCTACATTAGTTAGGTCCAAGTATTGGAATGAATAGATGGAAGAGACAAAACATGAATATCTGGCAGCAGAAAGCTTAGCAATAATAATTAATGTAGATGATAAAGTACTGTTAGCTTTTGCAATTTTGAATTTAGTTGATGATATTTGGAAATATTCATTATATATATGCATATATATACATAGCATGCATATATTTCTGTTGTCTTTATATCATATACAAGATTTTGCTTCTAGTTCTATATTTATACTGTAAAGTAATTTTTGATTATTTTCTGATTTATATCTATTTTCAGGAACTAGATTTTTTTGTTGTATAATAAATATTTGTTATAAAAATGTACAGCATAGTTTTTGATCCAGGGGATATTTTTTAATCCTTCTTAACCCTGAATAACCTATAGATTACCCTAAAGTTTCCCAAGCCTCCAAATTTTAGGAGAATAAGTATACTTTTTTAATAGTGACACACAATATAATAAGAAACAAATCTTTGGTCTTAGAGAGGTATGAATCTTTTAATTTACTTTTACAACATGACAAAAGCTTAATTGAATAGGATTCTAATATACTTTATTAGTTATGGAAAATAAAGATATGCCTTTGTTCTCACTTCTTGGTGGGAGTTTTGCCCTGTAGACACACTAATTGTTATTTGGATTAATCTACTGTGCAGACATAGTTTTTTTTTTTTTTATCTAGACTGAATGGTGTGAATTGTGTCTCTATTTTTCCTCCTATAGCTCAACCCATTTCTTTGTAATTGTATTCTTTCCATTTATCTATATTTTGAAGATTTTGAACAAGATTTCCACAGGTCCTAGTGATATAAATCGATGAGATAATTCTTTAAGGACACAAGGAGAATTAAAGGGAAGGCAAGCCATGTGAAAGACTAGTTTAATATAAGGTAGTGAGAAGAGCACTGCTCTTGGAGTCAGAAGATCCTACTATTTTCTGGGTGAACTTATATATGTTATGTAGGTTTCCATGTCCTCAATTTAATCATCTGTAAAATTAAAGTATTGAATTAGATAATCTATAAGGTGCTTTCTAGTGTTAAATCATGATCCTCAGGAAGGCAGAGGAAAGCCAGAATGGAGACTAGGTGAGGGATGGGAAGAAAGTTTGAAAGTGAACAATGAGAAAAGTAGCTTGAGTTGTGGGATCTGTTTTAGGACCCATGCTTCTGAATTTCCTTGTTTTCTAAATAGTGAGTGAAACATTTCTTTGCTACTATTACACTTTTCTATTTATTTCTAATGATGAGTAGCAAATAAAGGTGCATCAGTGTATCTAACTTCTTTTTGGTAATATAGCATTTTATTTCATTGTAACCACTTTTTCTACTTAATTGTTTAGATTTGCTTAAAAAGTTGCAGTTGTTTAAGAAAAATGTAGTATCAGTTTAGGGCAGAATTTTTTCCTGGAGATTTTAAAATACACCTCTCTGTAGTTGAAGGTCTGTTATGATTGTGGGAGGACATTTATCATATATCTTCTATGGTCCTTTAAAGTGCTAATTTTAATTAATAGATGATCATAGGGCTTTTCTCCCTGCATCCTCACCTCATAGCCAACTATTATAGTCAGTACCTTGCAAATTAACTATTGATGTTTCTGTCTTTCTGCTAATTGCACACATTTATTTAGTTGGCTCTTTAAGGTGATGAACAGCATACATTTGGTCAGCTGTGGCTAGGAATGCAGTATGTGGTTACTGAAGAGAATAGAGCTAATTTACTCCAAAACAAATATTACTCTCCATCATTCATTCTATGCTCCAGCTAAACTAACCTATTTTGAGATTTCATCCTTCACTTTTTTGTATATGACATACTTTTGTATGGTATGTGCCCTTTTCACCTTGGCTCCTTAGAATCCTTACTTCTTTTCTGAGTTCAGCTTGTGTTTCTTTTAATGTGAGCCTTTTCCTTTCCACCGCTCTCCTCTATTGTTAGTTTTTACCTTCTAAAACTACTTTGTGTTTTCTTTGTGTATACACATATATGTACATATATAACTATGTAAGTTTGGATTTACTTATCTGTGTTCATGTCATATGCTTCCAGTAAATGTCAGGTCCTTAAAATCAAGAGTATTTCATTTTATGTTTTGCCTAACATGTACTAATGGATGCTTAATAAAGGCTTGTTTTCAATTTAATGGAGAGTGTTGGATTGAATCCTGAATTCTTAGACTTTTTTTTGGTCATGTTACTTTTGATAGTTTGGTAAAATCTATGGACCCCTTCTCAGAATAATGTTTTAAAAAAGCACAAAATAAACAACTTGGTATTCCAAAGAAAAACAATTGCTTTGAAATAAAGATGTAATTTTCTTCTTCTTCATTCAGAATCTTTCATACACCTCAGAACTTTTGGATTGGGTAATCTCTAAGATCCCCTAAATCTATAGTCATGATTGTATTGACCTAGTTAATCATCTTTGTTATTTATGTTTATTTACAACCTAAGTAAGTTTTTATCATTTATTCCTGTTCCTCCAGCTTTAAAATTGTGTTTGCAGTTCTTCAAGGTAATGATACTGAGAATCTTCAATTAATGTTGGGATAATATTTTGGGAAATTTTAGGTTTAAAATTTTGCCAGAATTTGTTTCTACATTTTATTACTTGAGAGAAATCTATTGATAGCCTCCTACAGATTTGATAAAATAAAATTAATTAATTTTATTTCAAAAAAGTATATATAAAAGATTTTTTAAAAAATTATTTTCTGTTCAGCTTTGGTCTTTTCCTCAGAAATGATTGAAAATCCTCTATTTCATTTAATGTCTATCTTTCCCTTGAACAATAATGCTTGATTTTTCAGGGTACTTGATTCTTGGTTGTAACCCAATATCCTTTGTCTTAGAAATATTATATTCCAGGCCCTTTGATCCTTTAATGTGGAAGCTTCTAGGTCCTGAATAATCCTAACTGGAGCTCCTTGATATTTGAATTGTTTTTTTCTGACTGCTTGCAATATTTTTCCTTAACCTGATAGTTCTGGAATTTAGCCATGATATTCTTTCGAGTTTTCATTTAGGGATCTCTTTCAGGAAGTGATTGCTAGATTTTTTTCAATGATTCTTTTATCCTCTGCTTAGAAAGCATCAGGGCAATTTTCTTTAATGATTTGAAAGATGTCATCCAGATTCTTTTTTTGAAGTCATAATTCTTTAATCATCTCTCCTACATCTATTTTTCAGGTTGGTTGTTTTTCTGATGAGGTATTTTACATTTTTTCTATTTTTTCATTTAAAATTTTTGTTTGATTCTTGATGAAGCATTGGCTTCCATTTGTCCAATTCTAATTTTTAGTAAATTATTTTCTTTAGTTTGCTTTTTAAAACCTCCTTTTCCATGTGACCAATTCAGTTTTTTTTAAAGTTATTTTTCTGCAGCATATTTTTTCCCATTTTGCCAAATCTATTTTTAAGGAGTTGTTTTCTTCAGTTTTTGTGCCTCCTTTGTCCAAGCTGTTTGACTTTCCCCCCTATAATTCTCTTGAATAGCTCTCATTTCTTTTCCCAGTTTTTCTTCCATCTCTCTTACTTCCATCTCAAAAATACTTTTTGAGCTTTTCCAAGAGAACCCTTTGAGTCTGAGACTGATTCATATTCCCCTTCGAGGCTTTACATGTAAACATTTCATCATTACTGTCCTCTTCTGAGTTTTTGTTTTGATTTACCCTGTTGCCTTAGTAACTTTCTATGATCCAGGGTCTTGGTATTTTGCTCATTTTAAAAATTTGAGCTCTGCTTCTGAGACACAGGGGAAATGATTTCAAGCTTCTTTTGCAGAAATACAGGGGCCTCTCACTTCTTTCTGTTGGGTTGACCTGGCCTAATATAATTTGTTGTTCTGAGTCCAGAACTTCCAATTTGTCTTCTGTGCTTGGGTTGGAGGTCTCGCAATTGGACTGCTGAGCTACTAGTTTCCTGATCCAAGACAGAGGAGCCTATAATGATGATCTGTGCTTTGGCTGAGATCCTCTCACTAGATTCCCCTCACTGGGACTGTTCTGTGCTCCCATTTTTTATCCTGCTGAGACAGATGTTTCCTGAAATTTTTCCAACATATCTTGACTGGAAAATTGTTTTCCTTCTGAATTTTTGTGAGTTCTGTCACAGCAGAATCTATTTAGGGCTTTAGTTAGCAATGTTTTGGAGGGAAACTGGGGAGAGCTCAGACAACTTTCCTAGCTTCTCTCTGCCATCTTGGTTCTATTATCCAAAAAATTAATTTTAAAAAGGCAACAAAATTCTGGATTCAGATTTCCATACAACTAATTTGTTTGAACACTCTTTTATTGAAGTATATTCATGGGTTAGGTCAAAAATGGTGCTGTTGTGTACCTCAGAATCTAAGGTTCTGTGACTGAAATTTCTCTCAGTAATAGGTAAAACAGCAATTATTAGGTTGACTAAAACAATTGTGTAGGATAGAATACATTTGTATATTTGGTAGTAGGAAACACTCCTCAGGTTTTCTGTCTATAATTCTGAGCAAGTGCCTATATTTAAATAAATGAACTTTTGGTTTTCATTAGGACTTTAGTGAAAACCACATTTCTATTACAGATCATATATTTGAAAGGATTGTTACCTCTGTGCATGGACTAAATTTTTCTATGTCCAATCTGATAGTAACAATTGCCTTGCAAGGTTATCATAAACATATGTCACTTCTTAAGTACTTTATCAGCTGTGTTTTCCAAGTGAATATTTCTCTCATGGTATTAGAACGGTGAATTAAATTAATATATTTCATTCAATATAGAGTATGAGTTTGGAAGTAGGTTTCAAAATATGTAAAAAATTAATTAGTGATTAGTGATCTGCAGCTAATGCCGCTAATGGGTAGCTCTATTTTCTTTTGGCACAAGATATGTAGAATATTGTTTTTCCCCATTGTACCCTTAACATATGACTTGTCAGTTAGATAAAAGATGGAGGCTGCTTCATAATAGTTTATTTTCTAAGTTTTTGAAGCTGCCATGGTGAGAGAATAAATTCTGTTTAATAATAATTACATAATTTAAGGTTTGCAAAACACAAAATAGAAACATCATTTTATTTGACCTTTATTACAGGCAGTTAAAAAGATCTTCATTAATAGATGAAAAATCTAATGTCCAAAGAGGTTGGAACCTATCTTGGTAATAAAACTAATAATCATTCATTTTACATTTTTCATGACTCCATGATCAGTGCCATTTCTACCATATTGCTAGCTTTTACTTTGGATTATTATGATATAAAGTCTTATATCATAGAATTAAATATGAAAGGGACCTTAGACTATTCATTCCAACCCCCTTTAGGTAAAATAACTAAGACTTATGGAAGTAGTTGTACAATATTTTGAAAAATAGTGAAATTATATATAGTTGTGACTATTATATATGTCTGTGATGTTGGACAAGTCAGCTAACTGGTGAATCTCAGGTTTCTAACCTGTATTATACTTGTTTTTTCCAGTCAGAGAGGATTGTTTTGAGAATCATTAAAACAAGAAGATAGGTCAAAGTGCTTTAGAAACTACAGAGTTATATAAATATAAGGTGTGTTATTAGCATTGTTCTTTAGTGACTTTCCCAAGCTCCTTAATTGCAGAGCTTGTACTACAACCCATGTCTCTTGATGACTAGTCTAGTGGTTTTGTTTTGTTTTGTTTTTCACTACATCATGATATATAGATAACTCTTATGCATTAGGGATGTTTTTGTTACCTGGAATCAAAAGCATTTAAGTGTACTTACTTTATATAATTAGTCAGTGTGACAGTCTTCTGAAAATCTGATAAGGATGTTCTTTTATTCTACCTAGAATATGGTACTTATTAGCGTGGTAACTATAGACATATCTCTTAATATGTGTTAACATATGTTTCCTTACATATAAAATAGAGATAACGATCCCCAGACCATCTCTTGCACTATAGTTGTGAAAGTGATTTTACTGAAATATTGATCTGACTATGTCATTCCTTTGCTTAATTGTCGACAAGTCATTTATTAAATAAATTTAATTTAAAAATTTATTAAATACTATCTGCCAGATAGTGATAAATAAGAACTGGGGATACAAAGAAAGATAGCACCACTTCCCCCCAACCAAAACAGTTTATCATGAGTTTACAATTTAATGGGAGAATGAACATGTAAATAACAAGATATACACATGCACACACACATACACAAACACTAACAAGATAATCTCAATAGAAAGGTACTGTGTGATCAGGAAAGTCATTTATAAAAAGTGGGATTTTAACTGGGAAGTCAGGAGGCAGAGGTAAAGAGGAAGTAAATTCTAGACACGGGGCTTAAGCAATGAAAAAAAAATGGAGTTGGGAGATAGAGTGCTTTGTATGATAAATGATGAAAAAGCCAATGTCACTGTATCATTGAGAACATGGAGGATAGTAAGGTCCTCCAATAAGTCAAACATTTGTTAAGCATTTTCTATATGCCAGGCACTATGATAAATGCTTGGTATATGAAAAAAAAAGCAAAAATAAAACAAAAACCCCTTTTCCTCATCCTTAAAGAGCTCATAATCTAATATGATTAGTCTAAGAAGACAGAAGATAGAAAAAAGGGCCAAGCTATGGAGGATTTTTAAAAGAAATACTCTCCAGTGGTTCCCTATTACTTTTAGTACTTTGGCATTTAAAACTCTTCATGACCTGACCCTTTCCTATCTTTATAATTTTCTAAAATGTTTTCTCCTTCATGAACTTCCCAGTCTAGCCATGCTGATGCTATATATGATATGCCATCTTGTTTCTCCATGCCTAGAATACTTTCCTTTAACATTAATTTTTGGAATCCCTTACTTTTGCTAGGTTTAGGCATCAGTTTCCATGAGAGACTTTTCCTGGTTTCCTCAGCTACTGTTAGTAATTTAGGATATCTTAATTTTTATATTAGAATATAGTTTGTTGAGGGCAGGACCTGTTTTTGCTTTTTCTTTGTTAAATATTTGTATAGGACTGACTTTTTCAGTACTCCTTCACAATAGCAGGGTGGTTCCCCAGAGCATGTCTGTTTATTACTCTTCTCAGGTTCAAGGCTTCATAATACTGGAACTCTAAACCCTCATTTGATTATCAATAAGGCATTGTCTGTTAGTTATGATGTTGGTGATAACACATGAAACAGTCTGTGAGAAATATGAAAATTTAATTCATATAAGTTTTTTCTTCCACATTTGGATGTTTAACAATAATAGCATAAGCTGTGTTAATGGATAGACAACTTTGAAAGCACACACCCCATTAGGATAGATACTATATAGTGCTGAATTTAAAATAATGTCTACCAAATTTAAAAATTGAATACAGATTTTTGTTAGATAGATGGCAGAAGGAAATCAATGACTCACTTAAAAATGCTTTCTTTCCGTTTTTATACATCTGTTTTATACCAAAAGCATTTTTATGACATATACTTTCTCAAAATATATGATCTCATTTTATCAGAATAATTAATGAAAGAGAAACTTGGACCTTGTTAGAGTAGATTTGAAACAATCCAAAGACATTATAAAGTCTCATTTCATATTTACTTGTTTTTTTGTTCAGCAAGGGCCAAAGTATGACATCATTTTAAGGATATACTAGAATAATTTAAATTATCAATTCTATTAGAATATGTATTATAGTTATCATTTTTTTCTAACTATAAATATATCCTCCCTTGGTAGTCCTTTTATCTACTAGTCTCTACAAAACAATTAGGATCATAGAATTTAGAGCTAGAAGAGACCTCAACCCTTTTCATTTTACAAATGAGAATACTAGAATCCAGAATGGTTAAATCACTATCCCTGGTTAACGTAGATAGGTCGTAAGTGACAGAGGTAAAGCCAATCTCTGTGATCCACATTCTTTGTAGTGCTGCACCATGCTATATCTCACACATTGCTTTCAGTTATATGCTGTAGGATAAGCAAAATTTAGGAAAGATCTTAGGTGAGATAATGAGAAATGAGGTCTAGTATGACCTTTCAGGCTTTGATGCTAAAACAAATAATAGGAGGCTGTATTTGGCAAAAGGTTTCTCAATTTGTTGTAATTAATAAATAAAAAAACAGGTACTTTGCTTAGGCACTGGAGATTCAGAGACAAAGGTGATAAAATTTTTGCCCCTAAAGATCTTACATTGGGGAAATACAATATGTTCATTAGATTATTAATTATAAGCTTTGAACACAAACAAAAGGAGATGGCACTTGAACTGAAAGGGACTAAAGATTCTAAGATGCCAAAATGAGGAAGGAGAGCATTGTAGGTATGGATGATGTCTGTACACAGTGACAGAGGCAGGAGATAGAATATTTCACACAAGAAACATCACGTTGGTTATGTGGGCTGCATGTGACATGCAAGAATGGAAGTAATATGTAATTAGCCTTGAAAAATTGGCTAAAGCTAGCCTGTGGATGATTTCAAATGCCTTTCAGAGAATTTTGTATTTTATATTAGATCAGTAGGAAGTCACTGAAACTTCTTGAACAGACGAGAGTTCATCTGGTGTGTTTTTATGCTTGGTTATTTCTGTCCTTCAGCTTTCTCCAAAATTACTTCAACCCATCTTCCACTGATACTATCATTGTTTTTGCTTATTGTTATCTCAGGACAGAAGTAGACACCCAGTTATTAGTATAAGATACTTGCAAAATTTTAACTTCTGAAGACAAAATGGTTTTTAGAAATCCATGCTGTAAGTTCAAATGCAGCTAATATTAGAAGAAAAACAATTAACTGAGAAAAGTCTTTGCAGCAAGTTTCTCTGATAAAATTGCATTTTCCAAGATATGCAAGGAAGTGATTGAAATTGGTTCAGAGGTTAATCAACAGGCAAGTTCTCAAGAAATTCTAGATGTATATAATCATGTGACAAATGCCTCAAACCAATGATGATTAGAGAAAGGATCTCTGAAGTTGTATTTTGTAACCTTCTGATGGGTAAACTTAATAAAGAAAATGCAAAATATTGAAGAGGCTTCAGGAGAATAGGAACAATGATGCAGTCTTAATGAAACTATGAATTGGTTGTCATTTTGGAAAGCAATGTGAAACCAAAAACACAACTATGAATGCCTTTTGACTTAGCTTATATCCCAAGCCAACAAGCATTTATAAAAAAGACTTAATAAGTTCCAGGCACTATACTAGGGATACAAAGAAAGGTAAAAAGATAGTCCCTTCCTCCCAAGAAGCTTTTGGAGGGAAACATGCAAATAATTGTATAAAATAATACACATATATTTGAAACTGGAGGTAACTCAAGTTAATGACTTGATAATTATGCTGTAAGAAATGATCAAAGGAAAGGTTTCAGAGAAATATAGGAAGTTCTGTATAAATGGATTCAGAGTAAAGTGAGCAGAACCAAGAGAATAAATTAAAAATTAACATTATAAAAAATTCAAAAGTGTCAAGAAACTCTAATCAATACAATTATCAACTGTGATTTCAGATGACTAATGATGAAGAATGCTACTCATTACCTGATAGAGAGGTGACAGATCAAATATACAGAATGAGAAACACATTTTTGATAATGGCCAACATGCACATTCATTTGTTTTTTGCTTTTAGAGGCAATCAGGGTTAAGTGACTTGTCCAGAGTCACAAAACTAGTGTATGAGGTTGGATTTGAACTTAAGCCCCACTAACTTCAGGGCTGATGCTCTCTCTACTGTATCACCTAGCTTCTCCTTTGCAAATTTGTTTATCTTTTTATTACGAAGGTTTTGTTGTTAGTTTTTTTTTCTCCCAGTGGTAGTGGAAAGGAGAAAATAATAAATGTTGGTTAAGTGAAAAAAATTAAATTGTAAAAGAAAGCAATATTATATATTTAAGTCTCCAAGTACGAGGGCAAGTGCTGGTTTTTGAGAAAGATTGGCTAATAATTACCACTTTGTGGACAGTGATGCAGTATATTGTAGAGGGAGTTCAGTTTCTATAAATCCAAGAAGATGGGTTGACTATGAAAAGAAGATGCTGAATTTGTTAATGATTTTTTGGGTTTCCACAAGACACAGAGAAAAGGATAGAGGGAGGAAAAAGGTAGGCAGTGGTAGGACTGAATTGGATATGAACAGTTGTACAGGAAAAAGGTAAAAAAGAGGAGGTGTTTCCTGCCCAGAAAAGATTCCACAAAAGCTGGAATCTGAAGAGAATGGAATTAGAAATTTGCTAACCCAAATTACCCATTGTTGGGCTCTTTATTCCCATGATCCCATTATGGTAGAAGATAGCAGTAATTCAGTGTTTATTCTTCAAATGCGGGGAACTCAAGGATAATGATAGCAGGATTTGGATTTGAGGTTTTCTTCTCCAAGGACTGATCTGAAAAACATGACATTAATTCAATAATTATTTCCCAGAATTGCAGGAGATAAGACACCAAAAAGGTACGCTGTATATGGAATTTACACTTAGATCTATTTCAAGTTTTGTGTTCAATGCCTTCATTCTTTGATGTTTAGTGTGGTGTCTGAGACTCCAGTCTTGGGTTATTAGGACATTCCCTGAAGTGCCAGCATTTTAGAATTTCTGGCTTTAGACATTGCATCTATTTCTCCTACTATGTGCCACCACAAATTGAATATAATTTTCTAGATTTGGGATGACTAAAGAAGAATACAGTAAGACTGTCCCTCCCCACCACAATATGGTATCACGTCTTTTTAAATAAAAGTCTGAAAATATATTGAGTAATTGTGATAAAATGGCTTATGGTGATTGCCATTTGGAGTTAAGACATCATGACCTGCTTGCCTGTCAAATACTATCTAATCATCTCTTTGATACAATTGAAGTTTAGAAAGAAGTTGTGTAAGGTTTTGCATTTATTCCTAATAAGTGTTATTTTCATCTCAGTATATAGCAAATTTTGGATTATCTTTCTGGTATATAACCTATTATCTATCATTTCAGGCTTAAGCCATTGACACATTTGATAAGTTTGCCATCATCCATATTTTTATACAAGTTATTAAGCCATATTAATTGGTGCAGAGTTCTGAGTCCTTGCATGAGAAACTTTCTTCCAAATTGATGTTGAGTCTAGTCATTTAGTCATTTGCTTCAAATTCATCTAACTCTACTATCATTATTTTTCCAATTTTTCTAAAATAATGGCACGAGATGCTACAATGCATTGTGGAGGAAGGCAGAACCCAAGGACCTATTTGGATTTTGTTATTTATGAAAAATATTGATTTTCAGACTTGAATTATAGGACAAATATCAAATGGAAAATTGAAATTCAAGATAAATAAGGAAGTGATCCTCTGTCATTAGTGTTTTAATCACTTGGCTCAAACTGGCTAAATCTCAAGATGACCCTAACTGTAACAATTCACTGTAATATAATAGTTTAAAGTATACAAAATACTCTCCTTTCAATTAGTACTAAAAGGTAAGTAATAAATTAATAACTTTATTTTACAAATAACAAAAAGGTGGCACAGAGATTTTAAAAGATTTATCTAGGATCAAGTAATTATTGAATATCAAGGCCCTGACTTGAACTTGTGTTTTCTATGAGAAAGAGCAATATGCTTCTCCTGTTCTTTATGATGGGAGCACCAAGTATCAGAACCAGGAGCAGTGGGTACAAGTTATAGAGAGGAATATATTGACTCAACATAAGGAAAAACTTTCTTCCAATTATATGTATTCAAATATAGATTGGGATGCCTCAGTGGGTAGAGAATACTATATCACTTGAGGCTTTCAAGAAGGGATTAAATGACTAGCTATGGAGTTTGTGTAGATTATGTCTAGGTAGATATTAGAGTCAGTATCTTTTGAGGTTCCTTCTAACGCCCTTATGATTTGGGGAATATATTATCCTTGCCCTTGAATAGTATATCATCTAGGAAAGCACTTTTTTTAATAAACAATTTTTTGTTGAAGATTTTAATAATTTGTTGAACACAAAGCACTGATGTATAAAAAACTCTCAATGGGGTTTTCCCTTGGATTATCTTAAAGGTTGTGCCCTTTCTTCTTTTGATCTAGCCTTTCCTTTTCCTATTTTTATATAATTTTAAAATCAGCCAAGCCTTGTACTTTATACAGCATATTCTTGTGTTTTGAGATTCCAATTTTGTTGTCAATTAGAAATAGTTTTTACTTTTACCTATTGTACATTGGTTTGTAGTTAGGCTTTGAGGCCAGAATTATGTCATATATTTTAGAATTCATTTGTATGTTGTATGCCTTTAATGGACAGAATTAAACACACAATATCAAGTTACTCAGAATTTGGGATATTTCCCTCCTCCCCGAAATTTCCTAAGAAATTATGACATCTTCTCTAGCAATTAAGGGGGTGATGGGATTAGAATATATATAATGAACTCTGCTAGTGTGGCAAAGGAGAAATTAGGATACTTGAATATTAATGAAAAAAAATCTTTGTATCAAGACAACCCCCAAAAAGTATATATCAGTAGAACACCTGAAACATAAAAGGTCTTATTTTAAATATATATCCATAATTTAACCATAAAATAAGGACTTAAAAGTCTCAGGCTAGTGTTTGATTATAGTAGTAATTTTAAGAACTTCCAAGAGATGCCGTTAATAGATACTGCTGTCTCCACTCTGCAGCTTTTTTTCCCACAAAATTTTTAATTTTAAAATTTAAACTTAAACCCAATTCTTACTATGTTCAGACTTTTATCTAAGATTTTATTAGGATCATGACTAGAAATGATTTTTGAGAGTTAGCATATTTTTATCTAGTAACAACAATATTGCTAAATTCAAGGACATATAAATTATTATTACAAGACTAAGAATCTAGATCTTCTAGTGTTTAAGAGAAATTATAGCAAAGACTATATTCTTTGTCCTTCCTATCTCTGACTAGATTTAAATAAAAGAGAAAAGATTCATTATCTAGTTCGTGCTCAGTCTTTTTATGGCTTACAGTTCATACAGAGAACCTATTTCCTGGATTAAGACACTTCATTATAAGACTTGAGATATAACGATTTAGGAAGTTTCCTTAGTTTCTCTTGGTTTTGAAGTCCACAACTTTGTAAGGGAGTGAGAGCCATCAGAGGCAGGTTAATTGGAGGGATCTAATAATAAAATCCTATTTCAATTCTTACTATGTATTCATCTATACATTGTTTAAATTAGTCTTGAATCTGTAAGATTTTTTGTTTTTCTGGGACAACATTCCAGTTTCATTTATAATATAGTACTTTTCTCTGAAGGTGTCCTCCATCTGCTCTGATGACGCATGCCATCTCCTTGAAAGCCTGAAAATTCTATGGTACAAGTTGAGAACTTCTTGTAGTTATTGCTATTGTTATACCATTTCCATCAGGCCTATCCCTCCTCCCCCACTCCTAATTCCCCCAGTGCTGGGGATTGAGAGGAGAGAGTGTTGGGAACCTGGTAGAGCTGATTACAAGAGTACTTTTGCAAACAGCTAACAGGAATATCCAGCTCAATTTCTGTCTGCCAGTAGTTATGTTATATTGATCCATTTCATGATAAATTAGGTTACTCAAGGTGGAGGAAAGGAGACAGATTTAGTTATTAGCTGTTGGAGGCTTACACTGTATTTATTTGACTATCCTGCAAGAAAAGGAATGAACTAATAAAAATTAAAGTAAAAACTAATTCCCTTAAATTATGAAGGTTAAAATGAATGGTTTTGTGTGAATTTATGTAATACAACATACTTTATAACTGATTAGTTATAGGATACAAAAAGTAAATAAATGAGTGATTTGAATATGGTTATAATGTAAAATATAAAGCTGGTATTGTTAATATATTTGTCTTCTGTTAAGTTTCTTTAAAATTAGCATGCTTATATGAAAGTAAGTGTTATTTGTATTCTCCATATAAAGTGCTATATAGTACTTAAAGTACTTTACAATGAATATGATTTTTAATAAGATCTTTATATTAAATACATGAAAAACATACATAATCACAAAATAACTAAATGAATTTGTTAGAGTAATTTTATTATTCTAAAATGCAGACACTCAAATAATAACATTAAAATAGGTTTTGGCAAAATTTTTATCTTTTGTATATGTTGTCCAAAACAGCAAATCTACAGTATGTATGACCATTTGTCTTTGAAAGTTTTTACTTAGGCAAACAATTATTTTTCTAGTGGTTTCATTGCAACCTTCTATATTGGAAGTCATTCTTTTAACTTTGTAAATCAGTTGATATTTTTATTGGTAGGTAGCTTGAAGATACAATTAATTCAAAGCTAATAACACAAAAAATAGACTAGTTTTTGCCTAAAAATAGGTCATGCTCTACACAAATAACACATACTATCATTGGGAAAAGTAGGCATACAGAACACGTGTGTATATATATATATATATATATATATGTATGTGTGTATGTGTGTGTGTGTGTATGGATCACATTGGACTAGAGTACATGTATAGAGTAAGATATGAGAGAACAGGTGCCTGGGCCACACATATAGAGGGGATGTACATATGTGCTCAGAACATACTTGAAGGACAGTTCATACTTCTAACACAGTGGAGCCACCAGTGTATTCTTGTAATGTCATTGAGTGGTTCTTGTTGGGTTTGCTTCTTGTTGGTTTTGGGTGATTTACAGTCACTGAAAAATATTGTTCATAGTCTCATGCTGCTCCTGCTTGATGGTGCTCTGCTAGGCAGATGTATGAGGAAATTTTCTCTGCTTTTAACTTTAATTTGAGTCTGTGGTTGTAGTATTATATCTTCCAGAGAAGGCACTGCAATCTTTACCTTTGAACTGAGAAATTGTAAAGCCATTTAGATAAATGGGGTTCCTATGCATCCAGTTATTGGACCAAAGAAAATTATTTTTCTTTCTTATAAGGAAACTCAGTCCTCAGAACTGTGGTGATGATGGGCTTATTCTCTCCAGAAGGAGAATCCTCATTCCAGGGACCAAAGTCTAAAACTACAGTGCAGCTATTCAGCTAAGTAGTTCCTATTGGCTTTAAATCTTTCAAATCCTGCATTCACTATTCATTATTCATTTATTCATTCATTCAGTTTAGTTCTCGAAAGGACCTCTGTGTCTGGTATTTTATCCTGCCAGGTGATCTTCAGAATCTTCCCAAGACAATTCAAATGTAAGCGATTCAATTTCTTGGCATGGCACTGGTATACTGTCCAAGTTTCACAGGCAACAATTAGGTCAGCACAACGGCTCTGTAGAGAAACCATCACAAATGGGACTATTTGTGTTTGACCTGTGGCAAAGCATTTCGAGCTCATATTGGTCTGATCAGCCACAATCAGAAACACTGCAACTCAACTCTAAGAGCAGTGTCGTTTTGGTCCTCAGAGAATGATTAACCACCACCACCACCGGGATTTAGAATTACAAAGTTCTTATATTTCCTTTCTTAATTTCCAGTCGCTACATTGTACCCTTTTAGTAACATCTGAGGAGCAACACTTTCACTGCTGTTTCCCCACCCCAAAATTCAGATTCTTGTACTCAAATGAAAGGAGGGAAAAAGAAATGTGAGAAAAATTCTCTAGGTAGAGCCACCTGGAGTGACTGATCTTCCCCTTAATTCTTTGTTTTATGTCTCTTATTTTATTATGTTTATGCAGCTGGCCTCAAATGCTTTAAATTTAATTTGAGAAAATTTAAATGTATATTTATCTTTCAAAGGCAGAAATCTAAATTTAAGCAGATTAGAAAAGTTTCAGAATATGAATTTTATTTGATGGTTTACCCATCTCTAAATCTTTGCTCGTGGGCTTTCTCATATCTAATTTAGTTTATCTGCCCTGCTTTACCTATTGAATTCCTATCCATGCTTTGAAAGCATACTTAAATGCCATTTCCTTCATGAAGTGCCTCCACATTTAAAAACCTTCATAATCTGGCTGCTGTTGTTCAGTCATTTCAATTGTTCTGACTCTTCATGATCCCACATGAGATTTTCTAGGCAAAGATACTGGATTAGGTTGCCATTTCTTTTTTCAGTTCATTTTATAGATGAGGAAACTAAAGCAAATAGGGCTAAGTGGCTTGCTCAGGGTTACAGAGCTAATAAGTCTTTGAGGCTGGATTTGAACCCAGATGTTTCTGATTACTTTGCAACTTGGTTGCCCTCAAATCTGGCCACATCAACTTTTTTTTTTCACTTATCATACATTATTCCCATTGATGTACTCTATGTTCCATCCAAACTGATCTCCTTATAGTTTCTCATACATGACATTACATCTTCTACATTTATCTATCTGTATAGTGTGTGCTCTATGCTTACTATGAATTTCTTTTTTTCTTATCTCTGTGTCTTAGAAAACCACAACTTCCTTCAGTCCTCAGATCCAAATATTGCTTCTTTTGTGAATCATTTCTTGATTCTTTAATATACTAATATCTCCCTCCTGAAATTTTCTTGTGTTTATCTCAGTATTTATCCATATGTGTACATATTATTATTTTTTCATAATGAATTATAAACTTCCTGAGGGCAAGTAGATTCCTTCTCTTCCCTGGCCTTTTTGTCTTTCTGTACTTAGTAGAAAATATGGCATATTATAATCACTTTATAAAAGCACTTTGATCAAGTATTCCTGGTCATCCCAGTTGGTAATTAAATCTTTCTCCCAAACTCTTCACAGCAATATTTAAAGATTTTTTTTTTACTTTTTTGCATCTCTGATGTATTTTATGTATTACTTTTTCTTTTAATCCTTCACATTGCTTCCCCCTACTATCCCTTAGGACCATGATTTTAATATTTGTATTTGTAATTGCATACTTTCCTTAGCTTACACCACCTCTCTTCTTAATAAATATTTGCTTATTTTCTCTCTTAATGTTGCTGCATTTGTCAATCATGTGAATGTAAACAAGAAGCATTGTGTTGTGGTGGATAGAAGGCTAACATAGAAGATGTTCTAGAAGATCTTAATTTAGATCTTGCCCTGATAACTACTAGTTTGTGACTATGGGTAAACTACTTAATAGTATCTTTTTAAATTTAAAAATTCCTCATCTACTTTGGCTGGAAAACAATTCTACAGTGGTGGTGAAGACATTATTTTGACCTCCTCAAAGATTTCTCCTCAGTTACTAGTCATAATTTGTAAGTGAAGTGCTGGAGTTTTATTTGAAAATGGGTTTGTCGTGCCTTCAAAAGAGGAGGTAGCAGAAGAAATTAATCAATTTTATAGGTTATTTTAAAAATTCATTTTATTTTTGGGTTTTGGTGCCCATTTAAAAGTGGCTTACTATCATATAAGTAAGCATAAGGCCACTATAACAGATGGTGTTGGATATAGGCTTGCCAGAAAGGAGCATGAATTTAGTTTGAGTGCTAGAGGCCAGTTCCTATTTAGAAATAGTGATATGGGAATGTGAGTTTCAATTCATTAGTTAAAAGGATGTGCTACAGAGGTCTAAGTAAATTTCTCCCTCCCCCATCAGCACTTTCTATCAATGAAATATTTACTTAGACTAAATAATCTCTGAGAGCTCTTCTAGCTCTAAATCCTATGATTTAATGACCATAAAGGATGTCAAAGTGCTTTTAAAACTATGGAGGAATTTTCACTGAAATAAAATGTGCATAGTGAAAATAATGAAACTTCTTTTAACATTTCATTTAGGTATATGTTATCAGTTAGTCAACTAGCATTTTCTTAAGCACCTACTATGTGCCAGGTACTGTGATAGGTGCTAGGTTTATTTGTACAAGCAATGAAGAAAGCATCTCTACTTACTAGGAGTTCATGTTTTAATGGTAAGGGTGGGGGAGAGACACAAATATATAAATAAATATAAATATATAAAAATAAAGTGAATATATACAAATAAATATCAGGTATTTTGTGAAGGGAGAACATTAGCATTCTAGGGATTAGGAAAGATTTCATGTAGATGGTACATGAGTTTCATCTTAAAGACTTTCCTAAAGAGAGGTTTTATGAGATAGAGGTAAGGAGGAAATACATATTATATATATGTGGGATGGGCAGTGTAAAAACACACAGAGAGGGGTGGAGTGTTGTGTTAAAAAGGAGGGAAGACCTGTTTGATTGAAGTGCTTGGAATGGAATTAATGGCCAGTTTATCTAGAAAAATAGTTTGGGATATTGTTGTGAAGAACTTTAAAAGCTAAACAGAAAAACTTATATTTTAACCAGATTAGTAGTTATATCTTAGTATATTGTTAGTACAATATTAGTAGTATATAGTGTAGACTAGACTGTCAAAAGTTTTAGGATAGGGAGAGTAGTTAGGAGGCTATTTCAGTGATTTAAATGAAATGTGATGAGGGTCTGACTGAGGGTTTAAGGGTTATAGTAGATGTGGGAAGAATGGATAGTAGGGCTTGGATGCAAGAGAAGTCGTGGAGAAAGAAACAGCAAGACATGATAATGCTTTGGATAATGTTTTATGAGAAAGAGGAATTTAGAGCAATGATGACTTTATGAACATGGGCAACAAAAAGAATATTGTTGCCTTTGACAGAAATAGGGAATTTAAGAAGAGGGAAGGTTTGGGGGAGGGAGGAAAAGTAATGAGTTTAGTTATTTGGCATGTTGAGTTTGAGATGCTCTTATGATAGGATGTCTAATTTGAAATGTCTAATAGATGATTAGATTGTAGCTGAGGGGGACACTAGGCTTGGATGTGCACACATATGTTCATCAGCATAGAGGTAATCTCCTTTAAACCTTATATTGTGTGATAATGAATTAAACCTACTGATTGCAATTGGAATTGAACTGAGTATTCTCAACAGTTCTCTTATTGAATCCACACATTGAATTTTTTTGAATATGTTTTTACTCTTTAAATAAAGACATTTATACTGTCATAGTAATAACTATGTATCCATTTTTTAGTAATTTAAAATAAAACAGTTCCTTTCTATTTTTACTCAGATATAAAAATATTTTTCCATAAACATCAGAATCATAAAATAAGAAGAATAAAACTGTTGAATACATTAACCTAAGAAAGCTAAATATTTTATTTCCTTTTCATCTGAGGAGGAAATTCTTACAGGAATCATTGGAAATGAGAATGTAAAAACAAGTTCTTTTTTTAAAAAATGAAATGAAGTGATAAAAAACACATACTTCTGTTTGCTCCACTTTTGGAACATCTCATGGAGTTGTGAGGCTATACTCTAGCCATTTCAGGGAAATGAGACAATGTTAAAAGGGTTTGATATTTTGATATGATATAGAAGACACTGTATTTTCTCTTGGTCCTCCTTCTCCTCCATGATAGTAATAAGAGGGTCGGATAGTGTCAATTAAGATATGTGGACAGCTTTTTTGTCTGTTCTTTCCTTTGCCTGTTTTGTATGGCAAGAACTTTGCTATATTGCCAATAAGTTTGTAGGGCAGAGGAGCACCACTTCTTCTAGTTCACCAACATGGCAGCTATGGGAATATGACTGCTAAAGTCAAGGCTCAGCAGAGGGGAGCTGAGCTTTAGCCTGGGATGCAAACATCTTTTCTGCTTTTTATTTCGTACCTAAGCATAAATAATGAAACTTCTAACCTTGAAAGCAGCCTCTTGAGCTTGAGAGGTTGAAGATCTTGGGTCTCTTGGCTATAATGGAACTGCAGGAGTTTCTGCACTGAAGATGGAGATCATAAGCAAGAGGATGGTTTGGCAGAAAACATGGATCTCCAGAGAATTGCTTGGCCAGTGCAAAGCCAAAGTGACATTTGAAATGCTAATTCAGCAGTCCTTCAAACTACTTCATATGGTGATGTTTAAGTTCCAACTGCTGGTATATATGCAAAAATGGCAGAGTAAGAAGAAGCAATGCAACCCATAGATTTGTGCCACAATAGCATATGCAGGGATGAGGTCCATACTTTTTAGAGAGTAAAAAAAGAGCCAGACAACAGTTTTTTCTTTCAATTTTTGCAGCAAATATCTTTGAAAAAAACCTCTTTTCTAAAATATGTATAAAATTGAGTCAAATATGGAGAATAGAGGAGAAATAATATAAGAATAGTCAGACTACCTGATAATTATGATTAAAAAAGAGAATCTTGATACAGTATTGTAAGAAATTACCAAGGAAAATTACTCTGAAATTCTAGAGCAAGAAGACAAAGCAGAAATAGAAACAGTGCTCTGATCACAACGTGAAAGAGATTCCAGTAGCAAAACTTAAAGGAATATCACAGCTAAGTTTCAAAGTTCCCCATGTTAAACATTGGAAGCAACAAGTAAAAAACAATTTAAATATCATAGAGCTACAATAGGGATTATAGAAGACCTACACTTACTTTGTTGAAAGATAATAGGTATTGGGTTATGATTTTTCAAAGAGAAAAGATCTGGGGTTATCACCAATTTAATTTACCCAGAAAAGTTAATTATAATTCTGAATGGGAAAAAAGAACATTCAATGAAGTATTTGTGAAGCCTCTCTTAAAGGAAAATCAACATATAACATTCAGGAGAAATACAATGTAAACATTAAAGACCAATTATAAGGGAATCAATGAGGTCAAATTGTTTACTTTTTATATGTGAAAAGAGTAATAGTACTTTTATGAATGTCATTATTAGGTTAGTTTGAAGAAAAGGTTTGGCCTATGTATGGTGATGTGGTTCAAAAAACATAAAATTGTGTAGGGAGATATTCAAAAGGAGTAATTACCTCATAAAAATGAGGCATAAAGGAAAATTTGATACAGAAGATGCTAGTGGGGGGACAGTGGGTAGTGCTGAAACCTTACTCTCAATGGGAATTCTAAAAGAAATAAGAGGGTAAAGGGAGAAGGTGAGGGATAAAGGATAAGGGAAAGACTCTTGGAGGGTTGGGGTAAGTTAAGGAATAGGAGGTCAAGATAATGGGTAGAAATAAAGTAGAGGAATGAGGAGGGATAGGAATAAGATGAGAAGGATAGTGAAGAAATATAGGAAAGAAGAAAATACACAAATAATTATAACTTAGAATATGAATGGGATGAATTCACCTATAAAATGGAAACTGATAGTAGATTAAAAAATTGAATTCAACAGTATGTTGTTTGCAGGAAACATATAAAAATGAAAAATACACACACATACTAATCAGAAATAGAATTTATTAGATAAAAAACAGGTATAATAATCATAATTTCAGATGAAGTTAAAGTTAAATATATTTAATCAAAAGAAAAAAATAGGGAAACTGCGTTATGATATTATATATCAATAATATTATTTAATATTTTTTTAGACCATTTAACATAACCAGACAATATAAAATACCTGAAAGTATACTTTTCAAAACAGACACAGGAACTATATGAATATAAACATAAAATATTTTTGTAAAATTAAAGTCAGATCTAAATAATTGAAGTAATGCTTATTGTTCATGGGTACATAAAAGCAATATAATAAAAAAGACTTTTACCTATTTAATATATTTATTCATTGTCCTGTTACATTACTAAATTTATCTTACTGGGTTAGAAATAAAGTTTATATGAAAGAACAAAAGTTTAGGGACTTCAGAAACCAGGGTGTAAAAAAAAGTTGATTCAGTGGTATCAGACCTTAAAATATATTGCAAGGTGAGAGCATTGTTGAACTATAAAATGGCTTATTTTGATTATTTCACATCAAAACTTTCATATTTAACTTAGACAGCCAAGAGTAGGAGGAATGCAGAAAATTTGAGGGAAAAGAAGTTTCCCCTCAGATAGAATATGATTGGGTTGGAATCTTACTGTGGTGTAGGAAATAGTGAACTGATTGATTTAGAAAAACATGGGTAGATTTATACTTATGAAGATATTATCTACCTTCAGAGAAACAGACAAGTGGAACTAAGCATAGTATGACATATGTATATGAGTAAATATATGTACATTTTTATATAGATATCTATATGTGTATATGTCCACACTAAATTATAGCTTTCTTTAGCGTAGAAGTGTGGAAATAAGGGAAGGAAGGGGAAAAATGAAGTTAAAAAGTGCTAAAAAGAAAAAAAAAGCCTAAAAGGAAGCAAAGAAAAGCTGGACAACTTTGAAATTAATATATAGTATTTATTATATAGGTTTTCATGAAATGAAAACTTTTTTTATTGAATCTTTTCTTACATTTTGCTTCATACATGTCAATATTTTTTCTTGTTTTTTATTTAATTTTAAAATAAATAATAAAATTTACAAAAAAACACATTTTACTCAAATGGTAGAAAAAAGTTTGGTTTAGAAAGTAAGTGAAAAACAGTGTTTAAAAGAGAAAATTACTAGCAATATTCCCTCTAATTTAATTTTTGATTAGATGACCATGATGTGTGATTAATAAACTATTAAAATTATAAATTTATGAATAGAATTTAGTTCTATAATTAATTCATAGAAATATAGAATCTTATAGCTGGGAGAGACCTTTAAAAGTCATCTGTTCTAGTCTTAAAAGGATAAATATGAATTTCTGTACTTTATTTAAAAATTAATTCTCTATGTATAGATGGAGCAAAATATGTTCATTCCTATTAAAAACATCAGAGCAAATCAAAATACTTCACTTTTACTTTCACATCCATTAGATTGACAAAAATGACAAAAAGTGAACCTGATAAATGTTAAAAGGAATGTGATATATACTAAGGCACTGCTGGTAGAACTGTTAATTATTCCAATTTAGAATTAAGAGTTAAAAAAACCCACCTCATTAAAATGTACTTACCTTTTAATGAATAATACCATTACTAGGCTGATACTTGAACCAGTATAAAAATAAAGAAACAAGTCCCATGTATATGAAAATATTTATATCATTTTTTGGCAGTAGTAATAGCAAAGAACTGGGAAGAGAATAGTTAGTTGCTCATGAATTTAGGCAAAGTTTCTTAAATATTTTCAACTCGAGATCACTTTTCACCTGAGAAATTTTAAGTGACCCTGAGTATATAGGTACATAAACTAGGGATGCAAATCAAACATTTCCTCATAAATCATAATTCTGTGACCCCCAATTCAGTTATGAGATCCCATATGGGATTGCAAACCACAGTTTAAGAAGCTGGAGATTAGGAAATGATTGAGAAAATTGTGATATGTGAATGTACTAGAATATTATTGTATTATGAAGAAGGCAAACATGAAGAATTCATAGAAATGTGAGAAAATTTATGAACTCATGAAGAGTGAAGTAAATTGAACAAGACCTGTTTTTGCCATGGCCACAATATGCAAAGGAAAATAGCATTGAAAGACCTCAGAATACCACTCAATGCAGCATCCAATCTTGAATTCAGAATGGTAGTAAAATATGCCTTCTTCCATTCAGCAGAGAGGTGGTGGATTAATTATGATATATTTTGAGATGTGGAAAATGTGTCAATTTGTTTTACATTTATTAATTACAGAGGAATGTTATATCTATAGGGGTGCAGATGGGAAAAGACACTAGAAAGTGACAGTCCTTTTAAAAATAAATTTAAAATGGAAAAAAGTAGGGGATTTTATTGGATTGCAAACTCAGAATGTCAATAATTATATATATATATGTGTGTGTGTGTATGTATGTATGTGTATATATATGTGTATATATATATATATATATATATAATGACAAAAAAGTTGATGTAATCTTAGACCTATGTTAATGGGGGCATAGTGATTAGAATGAAGTGATGGGATCCTAGTTATGTCAAATATAGCATATTCAGCTTGAGACATCACATTTTAGGAAGGATGTTGGCAAACAAACAGTTGACAAATTGTTACTATCCAGAGGAGAGTAACAAGAGTGAAAGGATTAGAGATTATGGACATGAAAATTATTAAAAAAAAAAAAACAACTCGGGGTATTTAACCTGAAAAAAAGATTTGGGGCAGGGACATGATAATTGTGTTCTAATATGCAAAAGACTGTTTTATGTCTTTACTGCAGAAGTCATAAATAGAGAAGGTCCCCTCTTTTTTTGCTAGATTTTCTCATTTTGTGATTTATAAGAAAGGTCAAGAGGTTAATTCAGGAAACTTAAAGTATTGGATTAAAAATGATTCCATTTTTATTTCTCAAACTTGTAGATAAGACAGAAATTGCCTACAGCCTACCAAAATAAAGATTTGAATAGAAAAATCTCATTGACAAATGAGAAGGGGCGAATTTTCAAAGAATGTTGAGAAAAATGGAAGAAATTTCTTTGAGAATGTATATATATATGCATATATATATACATACATAGTTTTGAGAGCTACATGTATAAAAGTTTTAGCAGTAAACAGATAGAAGAAAATGAAATGAGACCTACAGGTATATTGGAGTGGGAAAAATGAAATGTGACACAGATTTCTTAAAAGAAAGGATAGAAAACTTAAGTTGGATAAGAAATTAAAAGAAGATAACTATTTTAAATCATGGAAGGATGAATATTATAAATTATTTTTTTCTAAAGTAATGATAATTTCTTTTTCTCTTCATCTTGATTATAAACTTTTTGAAAAGAGGGGTCATGAAGTTATTTTGTATTCCTATGTATTTAACAAAGTTAAGTGGAATTTGGTAGAATTTTTGTCTTAAAAATATATGTGGTAAAACAGTGTAACAAGATATTAGTAATCAAAGTAGTTTTCAGTGAAAATTGCAAATAGAACTCCCAAGAAACTATATGGATTTAGCTTCTGATTTTGATCAGTCATAAATGGAAAGTGATGTTTTAATTTATTTATTAACTCTGCTAAGTTAGGTCACAGTTTGGCAAGATGACTTTGAACTTAGTGTTGAATAATTTTTTTTATTGAAGTCAAATCTGAATCTGTAATTTTGCTACAAAAGTTCTCCATATGTTATTAAATGTCTATGCATATATGTTAGTGTTATGGATCAGTTTGCAAATTCATTAATTAGATTTCTGTTCACACATTTATTGTCAACATTTTTTGAGCTAAAATCTATTTTCCTTATATTGCTAACTTAAGAGAGTATAATATTTGAGTTTGCAGAATTGTTAAAATGTCACACCTTATATTTTCTGGCATGCTCCCTTGTCTAATATAATGGAAACAGCACTGTTTTGGAAGTCCCAATTTCTTTGACCTCAGACAGGTCACATTGTGTTTCAGAACTTCAATTTCCTTATCTTTAAAAGGGAGGAATTGTATAAATATTTTTGAATGATTTTTTTCAGTTCAAAAACTCTAAATTAGATGATTTTTATATATTGATAATTATATGATTGGATGATATAATTCTATAATAATTATAAATCAAGAAACTCTCGGGTTTATTTGTCGCTACAAATATATTTTAAAATTTTTGAGATCAAGTTTTGCTTTTTAAAAATTTTAATATCAGTGCCTGAAATTTGTTTTGCTGACAGCAGAGGATAAAACTCCTCAAAGTTATAGGACAATAAATAGAACCATATTCATGTATTTGCATTGTATTTTTTATTCTTATAGGCATTAGTCTAGTCCCTGTTGGGTTATTAAGTACTACACATTTTAAATACATTTTTCTATGTTGTAGAACGATAAATGAAATTTAACCTGCAAAACAATTTTGTTGACATATCCACATAAAAATAATTATATCTGTTCCTGGACTTTAAAAAGGATGATATGGAAAATTTTAAATTATTATTATTATTATTATTTGGGGGGACTGAGGCAAGGGGTTAAGTGACTTGCCCAGGATCACACATCCAGGAAGTTTTAAGTGTCTGAGGCCACATTTGAATGCAGGTCCTCCTGACTTTGGGGTTGGTGCTCTATCCACTGCCACCTAGTTGCCCCGATTTTTAAAAATTATAAAAATTTAAAAATTATACTATGCTCTCTTAGAAGATGAATTATAATTTAAATGGAATGGAGTGAAATTTTATATTGCAGACTCATAGAGCACTTAAAAAATCCTGGTCAAGCCCTATGCTGCAAAGATAGATTGAGTTATAGATAAGTTTAGAAATACCCTCAAACCCTAAGGATTATTTTCATCACCATACCTTAGGAAAGAGATTGACACTAGAATAGAAATAAAAGAAAATTATTAATTATTAATTATTTAAGAAATAACTCAACCCAACCAAACCTAAGGTTTATGTGTGTGTTTATTTTTTTAAATTCAATTTTAGTAAACTTTCAGGTCAAAACTGCCTTTTACTCCTCTATGCATTGAGAAGACAAGAAATGTAAAATCAATTATATATATGTATATACATACATATATATATATATATATATATATAAAAACCAGGCATCACAAATTTCTGTAATACTCATATTAAAAAAAAAACAAGGAAAAAATGCTCCAATCTGTACTCTGAGTCTATTGATTCTCATTCTGGAAATGAATATGAATAGAATTTTTCATTCTGAATCTTTTTGAATCATTGTGAAATCATTATGTTGATCATTTACTAAGTCTTTCACAGCTGATTATTACATGATTATTATTGCTGTTAGCATGTAAATTGTTTTCCTGTTTCTTCTCACTTTATGTTATATCAGTTCATATAGGTCTTCTTAGGTTTTCCTGAAACCATATGTTTGTGTTTATGGCAATGAGGTGACAACTAACATTTTTTGCATTATTGGTTTTTTTAACCTTATAAAAATAGATTTTTTGCTAACACTAATTGAATACTAGGCTACCATAATAATGCCAAGTGTTTTGTTTTCTAACAGCTTAGTTTTTCTGACCTACCAACATAAGAAAATCAAGATTAATGGCTGGTTCTCTGTAGGGAGATCTTTTGCAAAAGGCATATGACTTCTTGTTCAGTCTTTGATCTCTTAGTGTGGTTTATGCTTAAATATAGAATTTAATGTAATTTCATGGTCTTGATAGAGGTAAGTAAAATTTAAGGATGTAATTATATCACTAAATCATTTATATTTGATATCATATATGTTATTACATTGCATTTTCAGATTATATTATGTTTCTTCATAGGTGTCTGACTGCTTTTCTGTTTCTTTGCTAATTTTTTTTTCCCTGTCACTCTCACTAACTATGTCTGTTCTCTTTAAGTTGTCCTGAGTGCCCTTTCCTTTTCCCCTATATATTACTCCTTTTGGTAATTTATCAGCTCTTAGGTTCAATGATCCTTTCTGTAGAGATAATTCTTAGATTGATGTATCTAGCGTTAACCTTTTTCTGGTGGAAGTCTAATAACACCAATTATTTTTTGGACATCTTGAACTGGGTGTATGTAGATGTTTCAAATTTAACATATCCCAAACAATTCATTATCTCTTTCTCCTTTCCCTTCCCATCTCCCTTCCTAAACCTTTCCCTGTTCTTAACTTCTCTACTGCTATCAAGAGCTCTGCTGTTCTCTAAGTCACTCAGACTCACAATTTTGGTGTTATACTTCACTTTCACTTACTTTATATATCCAGTTTCTTGCCACTTCTTCTTGTCTCTACCTTTTCAATATTTCTAGTATACATCCTTTTCTTTTTACTCCTATGTTATCATAACTCAGATCTGTATGACCTCTCTCCTATTCCATTGTAATTGCCTTTCACCTGGTCTTCCTGTCTTTTTTTCCTCATTCCATTACATCCAACATTAGGCTGTGAAAATGGTTTTTCTAAAACAGGTCAAAGCATATCACTACTCCTACTTAATGAACTTCAGTAGCTGCTCATGATCTCCAGTATTAAATATAATGTCACCTAGCTGGCATTTAGAGCTCTTCATCAAGCTCTTCCTCCCATTTTTAGTAAAACATGTATTCTTCAATCACTCTGTGATACAGCTTCACTGGCTGTATTGCTGTTCCTAATAAATGCCACTTAATATCTTTGTGCCTTTGACCTGACTGTCCTCCATGCCTGAAGTGTTTTATTTTCTTACCTCTGCTTCTTGGTTTACATGGCTTTGCCATTTTTTCAGCTCATCATATTCCATCTTCTTCAGGAATGCTTTCCTGATCTTTCATTGCTCATGCCTTCTAATCTGAGATTACTTTCCCCCTAGTGTGTGTATGTATATAATTTTCCATCTACAATTATATCTTTTTCTATATTTGTAAAATTAAAAAAATAATAATATTAAAAAATGTTAGTTGTGACCTCTGTTTCCATTAACACATATACATAAATGGTTTCAGAAAAACCCAGGCAGACTTAAGTGAACTGATGCAAAGCAAAGTTCGTATAATAAAAAAACAATCTTATCTATTATCTATCTATTCCCTTTATACACATATATGCATATATGTACACACTTCTTGTATGCATCTAGACAAAATACATGTTGTCTTTCTCCATTAGAATATGAGCTCCTTGAGGGTACTGACCATTTTTAAAAACCTTTTTTATATCTCTAGTCATTAACACAAGGTGAGTCTTGCACATAGTAAATGTTTAAATACTTTTTTTTTGAAGGATTGCTTCAAATCTTACTCAGCCTTTTTCTTTATAAGGAGGGGCTTAGACTAGTTGATCCTTAACATTTTTCCAGCTTGAAATTTTATCTTCTTGTATATTATAAGAAACACATGAATTCAATCACTGCTTAAATGAAACTAATTTTAAAATAATTCTAATGGTAAGTACTTTTCTAGTATTAAGTAATATAACTTAGAATATGATTATTTATATTTCCTATCCCTAGAATGCATTGACCTCCTTGTTGTACCAGTATTTTCTTTCCATTTTAAATGAACTTAATCTACTCATCTTGTATATGTTATACTTATAAGTACTGTTTCTGTAATATTATAAGCTTCTATAGGGAAGGAAATTTCTTTGGAAATTTTTCTCTCAGAGTAGTTTAATGTCAGGTTAAATTAAAGACTCAAATGAATTTTTGGTTGAGGATTGTGATCAGTGTTTAGATTTTATAAAAAGGTGTACATTATTGATGCAAGAAATACATTTAAATTTCAAAGGGATCTTGCAATGTAAAATTGGTTTAAAATAATGAAATTGTGAAGAGATCTGAAATTTTCTTTCTTTTTTTTTTAAATAACTTTTTATTAACAGAATCCATGCCAGGGTAATTTTTTACAGCATTATCCCTTACACTCACTTCTGTTCTAATTTTTCCCCTCTACCCCCTCCCCCAGATGGCAAGCAGTCCTTTACATGTTAAATAGGTTACAGTATATCCTAGATACAATATATGTGTCCAGAACCGAACAGTTCTCTTGTTGCACAGGGAGAATTGGATTCAGAAGGTATAAATAACCCGGGAAGAAAAACAAAACAAAAATGCAAGCAGTTTATATTCATTTCCCAGTGTTCTTTTTTTGGGTGCAGTTGCTTCTGTCCATCCTTGATCAATTGAAACTGAATTAGCTCTCTTTATCGAAGAGATCCACTTCCATCAGAATACATCCACAAACAGTATCATTGTTGAGGTCTATAATGATCTCCTGGTTCTGCTCATTTCACTTTAGCATCAGTTCATGTAAGTCTCGCCAGTCCTCTCTGTATTCATCCTGCTGGTCATTTCTTACAGAACAATATATTCCATAACATTCATATACCACAATTTACTCAACCTTTTTCCAATTGATGGGCATCCATTCATTTTCCAGCTTCTAGCTACTACAGACAGGGCTGCCACAAAAATTTTGGCACATACAGGTCCCTTTCCCTTCTTTAGTATCTCTTTGGGGTATAAGCCCAGTAGTAGCACTGCTGGATCAAAGGGTATGCACAGTTTGATAACTTTTTGAGCATAGTTCCAAATTGCTCTCCAGAATGGGTGGATGTGTTCACAATTCCACCAACAATGTATCAGTGTCCTTATTTTCCCACATCCCCTCCAACATTCCGCATTTTCTTTCCCAGTCATTCTAGCCACTCTGACAGGTGTGTAGTGGTATCACAGAGTTGTCTTAATTTGCATTTCTCTGATTAATAATGATTTGGAGCATATTTTCATATAGCTATAAATAGCTTTAATTTCTTCGTCTGAGAATTGTCTGTTCATATCCTTTGACTATTTATCAATTGGAGAATGGCTTAATTTCTTATAAATTAGAGTAAATTCTCTCTATATTTTGGAAATGAAGCCTTTATCAGAACCTTTGACTGTAAAAGTGTTTTCCCAGTTTATTGTTTCCCTTCTAATCTTGTCTGCATTTATTTTGTTTGTACAAAAACTTTTCAATTTGATATAATCAAAATTTCCTATTTTGTGGTCAATAGTGATCTCTAATTCTTCTTTGGTCATAAATTCCTCCTTTTTCCACAGGTCTGAGAGGTAAACTATCCTATGCTCTTCCAATTTATTTATAATCTCATTCTTTATGCCTAGGTCATGAACCCATTTTGACCTTATCTTGGTGTATGGTGTTAAGTGTGGGTCAATGCCTAGTTTCTGCCATACTAATTTCCAATTTTCCCAGCAATTTTTGTCAAATAATGCGTTCTTATCCCAAAAACTGGGGTCTTTGAGTTTGTCAAACACTAGATTATTAAAGTTATTGGCTGTTTTGTCCTTTGAACCTAACCTATTCCATTGATCAACAAGTCTATTTCTTAGCCAATACCAGATGGTTTTAGTAACTGCTGCTTTATAATATAATTTTAGATCTGGTACAACAAGGCCACCTTCATTTGATTTTTTTTTTCATTAATTCCCTTGAAATTCTTGACCTTTTGTTTTTCCATATGAACTTTGTAGTTATTTTTTCTAGGTCATCAAAATAGTTTTTTGGGAGTCTGATTGGTATAGCGCTAAATAAATAGATTAGTTTAGGTAGTATTGTCATCTTTATTATATTTGCTCACCCAATCCAAGAGCATTTAATATTTTTCCAGTTGGTTAGATCAGACTTAATTTATGTGGAAAGTGTTTTGTAGTTTTGCTCATAAAGTTTCTGATTTTCCCTTGGCAGATAGATTCCTAAATATTTTATACAATCAGTAGTTACTTTAAATGGAATTTCTCTTTGTAACTCTAACTGTTGGGTTTTGTTAGTGATATATAAGAATGCTGATGACTTATGTGGGTTTATTTTGTATCCTGCAAATTTGCTGAAGGTGTGGATTATTTCTAATAACTTTTTAGTAGAGTCTCTGGAGTTCTCTAAGTATACCATCATATCATCAGCAAAGAGTGATAATTTGGTTTCCCCATTGCCTATTCTTATTCCTTTAATCTCTTTCTCAACTCTTATTGCCAAAGCTAGCATTTCTAATACAATATTAAATAGCAACAGTGATAGTGGGCAACCTTGTTTCACTCCTGATCTTATTGGGAATGGTTGCCATTTGTCCCCATTACATATGATGCTTACTGCTGGTTTTAAATAGATGCTACTGATTATTTTAAGGAAAAGTCCATTTATTCCTATGCTCTCAAGAGTTTTTAATAGGAATGGATGTTGGTTTTTATCAAATGCTTTTTCTGCATCTATTAAGATGATTATATAGTTTTTGTTACTTTGATTATTAATATGGCCAATTATACTGATAGTTTTCCTAATATTGAACCAGCCCTGCATTCCTGGTATAAATCCTACTTGATCGTGGTGTATTATCCTGGGGATGATTTTCTGTAGTCTTTTTGCTAATATCTTATTTAAGATTTTAGCATCAATATTCATTAGGGAGATTGGTCTATAATTTTCTTTCTCTGTTTTCAACCTACCTGGTTTAGATATCAGTATCATGTCTGTGTCGTAAAAGGAATTTGGTAGGACTCCTTCATTCCCTATTTTTTCAAATAGTTTATAAAGTATTGGGGCTAATTGTTCTTTGAATGTTTGGTAGAATTCACATGTAAATCCATCTGGTCCCAGGGATTTTTTTTTAAGGGAGTTGATTAATAGCTTGTTCTATTTCTTTTTCTGAAATGGGACTATTTAAGCAATTTACTTCCTCCTCTGATAATCTGGGAAGCCTATATTTTTTGGAGGTAGTCATCCATTTTGCTTAGGTTATCAAATTTATTGGCATAAAGTTGGGGAAAGTAACCCCTTATTATTTCTTTAATTTCCTCTTCATTGGTGGAAAGTTCTCCCTTTTCATTTTTAAGACTACTAATTTGATTTCCCTCTCTCCTTTTTCTAATCAGATTTACCAAAGGTTTATCAATTTTATTGGTTTTTTCATAAAACCAACTCTTAATTTTATTTATTAGTTCAATAGTTTTTTACTTTCTATATTATTAATTTCTCCTTTTAATTTTAGAATTTCAAGTTTAATAATTGATTGAGAGTTTTTAATTTGGTCTTTTTTTTAGCTTTTTAAGTTGAAGGTCCAATTCATTGATCTTCTCTTTCTGTATTTTATTCAAGTAAGCCTCTAAGGATATAAAATTTCCCATATTACCGCTTTGGCTGCATCCCATAAATTTTGATATGATGTCTCACTGTTGTCATTATCTTGAATGAAATTATTAATTGTGTCTCTAATTTGCTGTTTCACCCAATCATTCTTTAAGATGAGATTATTTAGTTTCCAATTACTTTTTGGTCTATTTACACCTAACTTTTTGTTGAATGTAGTTTTTATTGCATTGTGATCTGAAAAGAAAGCATTTACTATTTCTGCCTTCCTGCATTTAATTTTGAGGTCTTTATGTCCTAATATATGGTCAATTTTTGTGTAGGCTCCATGAACTGCTGAGAAGAAAGTATACTCCTTACTGTCACCATTAAGTATTCTCCAGAGATTTATCATATCTAATTTTTCTAATATTCTATTTACCTCTTTAATTTCTTTCTTATTTGTTTTGTGATTTTATTTATCTAAATCTGAGAGTGCAAAATTGAGATCTCCCACTATTATAGTTTTGCTGTCTATTTCTTCTCGCAACTCTCTTAACTTCTCCTTTAGGAAGTTAGATGCTATACCACTTGGTGCATATATGTTTAATACTGATATTGCTTCATTGTCTATAGTACCCTTTAGCAAGATATAGTTTCCTTTCTTATCTCTTTTAATTAGATCAATTTTTGCTTTTGCTTGATCTGAGATAAGGATGGCTACCTCTGCCTTTCTGACTTCATCTGAAGCATAATAGATTCTGCTCCAGCCTTTTACCTTTCCTCTGTATGTATCTCCCTGTTTTAAATGTGTTTCCTGTAAACAACATATTGTAGGGTTCTGACTTTTGATCCAGTCCTGCTATCTGCCTCCTCTTTATGGGAGAGTTCATCCCATTCACATTTATGATTAAAATTACTAATTCTGTATTTCCTGCCATCCTAATATTCCCCAGATTATACTTTTCTTTTTCTTGCCCTCCTTTCCTTCTTCCCTAGTATTAAACTTATTGGTCCTACTTGTGTCGCACAGCTCTCCCTCTTTAGTATCCCTCCCTATTCTTTTTGAATCCCTTCCCCTTTCTTGTACCCTTCCCTTATTACTCTTTTTCCTTTTTCCTTTTCCTCTCCCACTTTTTAATGAAGTGCGAGAAGAATCTCTGTAAAACAAATATGTCAATATTTCCTCTTTGAGCCAACTCTGATGAGAGTAGGATTCACACAATGTTCCTCCCCCTCTCTAAGTTCCCTCAGATATGAGAGGTTTCCTTTGCCTCGTCGTTGCATGTAGTTTCCCTCTTTTTATTTCCCCCTTTCCCTTTTTCTGACACTATCCCCTTTCCATTTCTACTTCCCTTTTTTATGTTATATCAGTAAAATCAAATTATACATATGGTTTTTATGTATATCTACAACAGAAATACAGTTCTCAAGAGTTCCTTTTACCTTTTTCTACTTCTCTTGAGTCCTGTTGTTGGACATCAAATTTTTTGTTTAAGTCTGGTTTTTTCCTTAGAAATAAATGGAATTCCTCTGTTTCATTAAATGTCCATCTTCTTCCATGGAAAAAAATACTCAGCTTAGCTGGATAGTTTATTCTTGGCTGCATTCCAAGCTCTTTTGCCTTTCGGAATATCTGATTCCTAGCCCTTTGATCCTTTAATGTTGAGGCATCCAGATCTTGCGTGACCGTTATTGTGGCATCTTGGTATTTGAACTATTTTTTCCTGGCTGCTTGTAAAATTTATTCTTCAGTCTAAAAATGCTGAAGTTTGGCCACAATATTCCTTGGAGTCTTTATTTTAGGGTCTTTTTCAGAAGGTGTTCGATGAATTCTTTCAACGCCTATTTTACCTTCTGGTTCTATTACTTCTGGGCAGTTCTCTTTGATGATTTCCTGTAAGATAGTATCTAGGCTCTTTTTTCATCATAATTTTCAGGTAGTCCAGTGATCCTCAGGTTATCTCTCCTAGATCTATTTTCCACGTCTATTGTTTTTCCAAATAAATATTTAACATTTTTTCCCAATCTTTCATTTTTTTGGTTTTGCTTGACTGATCCTTGATGTCTCAATGAATCAGTCATTTCTATTTGTTCAGTTCTGATTTTTAGTGAGTTATTTTCATCATTAGCTTTTTTTTTACTTCTTTTTGTATATGTCCAATTGAGTTGTTTTGATCTATGGAATTTTTTTCCATTTCACTAATTTTTTTTTTTTTTTTTTTTTTTTAGTGAGTTATTTTCTTTTTCCAATTCACAAATTCTGTTTCCCTGCACTTCTTGGGAGTTTTTTACCTTTTCGAATTCACATTTTAGGAAGTTGTTGCTCTCTTGCATAGCTTCTCTTTCCTTTCCCCATTTTTCTTCTAGTTCTCTTTTAAGGTTTTTAATAGTCTCTTCTAGGAGAGCCTTTTGTATTGGAGACCAACAATTGTCTGGAGACTGTCTGCTATTAGTCTCTTCAGTATTGAAAAGCTGTTTTCTTTCTGTATAGAAACTATCAATCGTTCTTTTGATTTTTTTACTCATTTTGTTAAAGCCTGTGGGGTCTGCCTTCAGAGCCAGGAGGTTACCAGCTTCCTCTGCAGAGCAGTGAAAGGTGTATGGACCGGTAGCTGTCCTGCCAGCCAGCTACAAAAGGCAGTGAGGTACTGGAATGCTCTGGGAAAGAGTTCCCCACCTGGGAGTAACTCAGGCCTGCAGGGCCAACCTGGGAAAGTGCCCTGCAAAGAACCCTCCACTATGTGAGATAACAACTGCCCTGGGGCTAGATGCTGAGCAGTGAGAGTTTCACTATCCCAAGGCAAAGCCTGCCCTGGGGCTGTGGGCATTAGCAGTTGAACAGTGAGTGGATTTGCAGGGACCAGAAGTGTCTGCCCTGGAAGCACAGTCTGCTGGGGAAGTTCTATTGTCCCAGGCTGAGCTCCCCACTGTGCCAATTAGAGGCTGCCCAGTTGTGCCCCCCCTGCCGTGCAGATTAGTAATTGCCCTGCAAAAGCCCCAAACTGCATGATGTGGCTGCAGGGCTGCGTTACAGTCTGCTTGAGTCACTTCTGGGTTTGAGTGGTTACAGCCAGATCTTGTTATGTTCTGGTGTTTTTTAGAGTACCCTCTGTTTTAGGCTTTATTTTCTCTGCCAGTTTACTGCTTTGTAATCAAGGCAGAGCAGTTAGCCTATAGCAGAGTTGTCTCTATACCTTCTCTAGCCACAGAGATCACCCCTGCCCCCGGTCTGCTCAGGACACTAGTCTCTCACTGCCTGTGCTAGTCTGTTCCTGGCCCCTTAGGACAAATCTTTCCTGATGATCTTCCAGATTGACTTGGGCTGGTAAGTTATAGTGCTTCTAATCTTCATGAATTTAATCAGTGAAGAGCTATTTTTGAGGCTGAATTAAATAGTTGGTTTTGAGGGGAATGAGAGGAGCTTAGAAAGTCAGGTGTGCCTTCTCCGCCATCTTGGCTCCGCCCCCAGAAGTCCGAGATCTGAAACTTTCAAGCTTTCATTGATATTGAAGCAGTGTGATATAATGGCTAGAGAGCTGTCTTCAAAACTAGGAAGACAGGTTTCATTTCTACATCAAACATATTGGCTATGGCACCTTGGACAGATCATAATCCTATAGGACTCTGGGAGTCTTTCCAAGATTGTAGGTTACAGCTAAGGTCCTCATTTGTATTGGTAGAAAGCTTCCTATAATGGGAATTCTCTGTAACAATGAAATCAGAGGTCCACTACCTATACTCTCTCTATTATTTGATTGATACTGTTTTATGTCCAGTTATAACATCTACAGAAATGCATATCTTTGGCACTTGCAGCTCTCTAGATGGTAGGTGCTTATGAGGGTTTGTGCTTTATTGACCTATCCAGGTAAATCCAGGGTCAACCCTACATCATGATAAGACAATAGAGTAATAAAAGACATTTGTTTCATGCTACATTTCCCATTAGATTTTGAATGCCTTGAGAGCAGGGACTGTTTTTACCTTTCTTTGTATCCCCACTGTTTAGTATGGTGCCTGATATGTGTTTAGTTGTTTTCAGTTGTGTCCTACTCTTTGTGACTCTTTTTGGTTTTCTTGGCAAAGATACTGAATTGATTTGCCATTTCCTTCTCCATTTCATTCTACAGGTGAGGAATTGAGGTAAAGAGGGTTGAGTAAATTGCCCAAGGTTATATAACTAGTAAGTATCTGAAGCCAAATCTAAACTCATGAAGATGATTCTTTTTTATTCTAAGTCCAGTATTCTCTTCACTGCAGTGTCTATCTACTCCATCAAAAAATTGTTAATTTGTCTCTACATGTTTAATTACTAAAGAGTGGCGGATTCAAATCCAGTTCTCTAAAATTCTATTCCATCTTGCAGTATCAATTTTTATGTCTATCTGCATTTTGAATATGTATTTTTATGTTGTGGGAAGGTTAATTGAGCATTGTAAATTAACTACTGGATTGATTTCCCTTTTATTGATGCTTAAGGACATTCTTTTTATGCTTTCCCTATTCTTATTCACTGTTTTCCTTTGTTAGTCACAGAATAATTTACTATAAAGAGAAATTTGATTTCTCTTTATAGGAGACAGAATTTGTGAAAGACTTTATGTAGAAAGATAGGTTGAACAAAGTATCTATCCAGCCATAATATGGATGGGCCCCTCTCTAAATGTGAGCAATAAGAGAAATTCCCTTGTATATAACAACTACTTGTGTGACAAACATGAATTTTTAGACTGCATATCTAAAAATAGAGAACTAAAAAGAAAAAAGAGACAAAAGAGACTACCCTAGTTGGATTGGTAGTCTTCATAAAGCTTGAATATGATTTCAATGAGGGGAGCCCCAAAACTCTCTTTCTCTTTCTCTGTTCTCTTTGGGGGAGAACACTAAGCTCTCCCTTGAGAGACCCACCCCAGAGAATCAAGATAAAGTGGTTTTCATTCTGTTATCTAGGTGGAGATTCCAACCCTATTGAATTGGAAATTAGCCCAGAGACACTCATTCAAATTTTCTCTTCTGATACCACCTCAAACTGCACCTCTCCCCTCCCCCCATCAAGAACTGCTAGTCTAGGCTTCTATTATAAAGTGAGACAATTTGGGGCTCAGTCCTTGCAGAGGACCTAACATGCCATGCTAAGGAACCTCTCTCCATCTGGCAGAGTAGTAACCCTCTGCCCACTGAAATGATATTCTCTTTCAGCATTATCTCCTCTTTATCTCTCTCATCTATTTCCCTAACAAGACTTTATACCTCTCTGCGGGATTTCTCTGTTAGAAACTTTACTTCTCGGTCGGGACTTTGTCACCAAGGAATTCAGTCTTTCTGTTCATGCATAGCAAAGGCTGACTTCCCAATGCCAATTATAAATTTCTTTTACCAGTCTAGCTTTTTGGGTTCATAAATTCCTTTACAAAGGACTCCTGTACCACCAGAAGGGGTTCCCACAACTCCTTGCCCTGCACCCAATCCTAGGGGAATCTAGGGAACTCTGAACCTCTTCATTTGGTTCCCTGAACCCCAAACCTGCCATTAATCTCATCATTTGGTTCCCTGACCAGGAATCTAGGGGAGCCAAACCTCATCACTTTGAAGCACCTGTCTTCAGAGGACTGTATTTTATTTTAGTAACAAAAGGAAATTTTATTAAACAAAATAAATCTGCAACAAAGTATTCTGAAAATGAAAAGTTCTCCTTGGTAAAGAGCCCCGAAATTAGCATTCCCTAATGTCACAGAATTTCAGGAAAGTTTAATTTAAAAGAGATCCTATTATATATTTTCTATCTCTGGGAGTGTAAGCAATTTTAGCAAAACCCACTTTAGTACTTTTTTGCTGATTAATATTTTATCAAGTAGAACTATTATTAGTGATGCTTACCACATTGCCATCTGCTGGTAGAAAGTCTGTCTATGGATGCTAGGTCTTCAGATATGATCTCTTCATAGTTTACTCATCTTCTAGTGTAGTAAAGTCCCAGCATCATAGGTTCAGTCATAAAAACAAAAACAAAAACAAAAAAACAAATAAGACCAGCCTGAGGTTCAGTAATGTAGAGGAAAGAGTATTAGATTGAAGGAAATGGTTCACAACTGATCTTTGTCTCCACCTTTCTGATGTTCAGTAAAACTTTTTTTTTTTCTTTTTCTTCAGTTTCTTCATATGTAAAGTCAGGGGTTCAATGACCTCTAAATTCCTTTACAATTCATAATCTGCAATTATATGAACTCACTGATGATTTATTCCACCCCACATTTGAATAAGAATATATTGTGTATTACTTAACAAATGGCCATCCAACCTTTGCTTGAACTCTTCTAGTGTTAGGATTTCTCTCTTGAGGACCTTATCAGCTCTGATGAATTCAACTATCATCTCCATGCAGATTACTTCAAAATCAACTTTACCTCTCTCCTGAACTATAGTTCTTTATATTTAATTGCTACTCCTCCTTCTACCTTCTCTCTCCCTCCTCCTTCTCCTCCTTCCCTTCTTCCCCCTCTCTCCCTACTCTTCTTCCTCTTTCCTCTCCTCTTGTTCCTTCCTCTCTTCTCTTCCCTCTTCTTCTCTTCATCCTCTTCCTTTCCCTCTTCTCTTCCCCCTTCTCCTCTTTTTCTCCCTCTCCTCTTTCCCTTCTTCCTCCTCCTCCTTATTCCCCTCTATTCTTCCTCTTCCCCCTTTCTTGCTCCCCCCTTCCTTCCTCCCTTCTCCTCCTTCTTTTCCTTCTCTTTCTCTTCCTTTTTCCCCCTTTACTTCTCCTCTCCCCTTCTCCCTTCCCTCTACTTTTCTTCCTCTTCTTCCTCTCCTTCCTTCCTTTCCTCCTCTTCCTCTCTCTTGCCCTCCTCTTCTTTTTCCTTCTCTTCTTCCCTTCCTTTCCCTCTCCCCCTCCCCTTCCTACTACCCTTTCTCCTCTTTTTCATCCTCCTCCTCCTTCCCTTCTCCTCATTCCCTCTTTCTTCCTCTCCCTCCTCTTCCTTCTCTTCCTACCCCTCCTTTTCTTTTTCTTCCTCCTCCTCCTTCTCTTTTTCTTCTCCTCCTTCCTCTCCTTCTCCTCACACACCTCCCCTTCTCCTCCACACACATTCCCTTCTTCTCCACACACATTCCCTTCTTCCTTCTTCATCTTTTTTCCTCCTCTTCCTCCTCTTTCTCTTTTCCTCTTATTCCTCTTTTTCTTTCTTCTCCTGTTCTTCCTCCTTCTTTTCCTCTTCTTCTTCCTTCTCCTCTCCTTCCCCTCTATTTCTTTTTCTCCTCCTCCTTCCATTCCTACTACTTCACTGGGCAATTAAGTGGCACAGTAGAGAGAAGGCCAAACTTAGAGTCAGGAACACTCATCTTCTTGAGTTCTAATTTGGCCTTAGACACTAGCTGTGTGACTTTGGCAAGTCACTTAACCTTGGTTTCTTCAATTTCCTCATATATAAAATGATTTGGAGAAGGAAATGGCAAACTACTTTAATATTTTTTGCCAATGAAACCCTATATGGGGTCACCTAGAGTTGACATGATTGAAATAAATAAATAATATTTCATTTTATTGAAGATTCATTATCTCATCAATGTATCTACTTTCTCTACTAACAGAAACCACAGTTTTTCTATGGTCTTAATAATGTTTCTGAATTGTGGCAAAAAAAAATCATTATCCTGTGACCATTTTGATCATAACTTTTCCCCACCTTTGCTAGGCTACTGTATTTGGGTAACAAATATTAAAACTGCCTCTGGGTCAAAACTTGAATTTTTTTCCAGAGCTCACACACTCTATTAGCAATAATCTTCAAGAACTTTCAAAGATCTGTAACATACAAAGACTTCAATATAGATTATGTTCATAAATTTAACTTTTTTTTGTATTGGCTTCTTTCACTTCAAAATACTTTTTTCTTTCCTTAGGAGAATGAAATAATTTTTAGATGAAAATGGCTAGGTACATTCCAATCATTTTGGCCACCACAGGCTGCTGGAGGGAGATGTCAGTGGAAGTTGTAAAACTAAAGCCTCATTTTAATAATATGATTTATCTATGAATATTATTTAAGAAAATATATGTATGTATATAGTCTGCAATTCACTAAGCTTGAAGTATTTCTAAAGCACAAAAATCTTTGGGGCCTTTTAATGGCTTGACATTTGTAAATGAGCATTTTTGTATGCTTTCTATTTTAGTAATATCACTTTTATAAAATATGATTAAAATATCTCTGAATATCTCTTAATTGCCTACTAATTGCATTGATAGATATTAACGTGAATAGGATTAAATGCTATCAGCTTGGGAAGAGTGCTGTATTGACATGAGAAAATAAGAGATGTAACCATGGTATCATTTAGTTTGCATTTGAACCTTACAAAAAATATCATAGGTGACTGATGTGATAAATGTTAACCAGTTCGGGATTTGTTTTCTGTCCTTCTCAGTGGCAACCAGCATTGAGATTTTCTTCCTTAGGTTTTTTCAAAGTTAAATGTTTTTCACAGAGTTCTGAGTAAGGCAAAAATGTAAATATAAATTAATATTCTTTGTATTTTCTAGAGACTGTTTGGGACTTACTGAGACTGTTGAAGAGGCTAGGAAACAGTCAAATTTTAATACTACTACTAGACAAAAAACATTCTTTGTGGTTTACTTGGGCAGGATTTCATGACAATTTATTACATTTAGGATATTTTAAGTGGGAATATAGAGTTGTAGTAGCAAGAATTTATTTTGACATTAAAAAACTTGGACTAAGTTTTAAGCTTTAAGTAATAATTGACACACTTATATGTTTCAGAGGATTTAAATATGCATTCTGTTAAGTTTTTTTATCTAGGAGACAAAAGAACAGACTTGGATTCTGAAAATTTAAGTGACTTGCCTAATGCCATATCATGTGTGGGTGGTAGGACTAGGAAAAAAATTTTCAGTGCTGGCCATATGTTTGGAAAAGCACTTTTTTTTTTTGTTCTGTATTTTCTAACCTTCAAGAAGGAAAGATATTGCTGATAAATTTTAAAGGATGATAAAAGATATTTAGAGCTGGAAGGGCATGTAAGATCACCTAATTCAATCCCCTTATTTTATAGAGGAGGAAATTGAAGTCAGAAAAAATATATAATTTTTTAGAGTTACACAAGAAAAGATAAAGCTGGGAATTGAACCCAAATCATCTAACCCTACAATAAATGTTCTTTCCATAGTGTATCCTGTAATGTATGATTAAATTCAAGTTTATAAGGTTTTCATTGAGAGTATGAGTTTGGATAGTTTATAGATATGTCTTCATTATAATGTAGAAGCAAAGCTGGGTTCTTGAAAGTTCTGTCTACGGATTGCCTTACTATGATGGAAGACTTCTGAGTGTAGCAGTAAACTGTCCTTTTTTTCTGGAGGGTAATTTAGTTGAGAAGTTTGTTACCAGTAGTAGCCTTACCACTTGATAATCAGCCCTTTGATCTTGGTAACTCCTAAAATGAAGAAAAATACAAAATAATCTATAGTCTTGTGTGGCTACTTTCTGCATCTGTAGTGGCAGACTTATTAAAAGGAATAGAGGGTGCTTAGAATTACAATTTCCAAATCATTTATATATATTATTTTTGGTACCTGGAATATAATATCATTGCCCATTGATCAACTAGTATATACACTTTCAAAGGAAATGAATCTTAAGAGTGGTGGCCAGAATTAGATCACTATGATACTTCCTGTATATTTATAAAACTTGGTACTATATGTGTCTTCCCCTTCTTTTATGTTTTCCTTTTCCATTGGGATGTGAGCTGTTTGAAGACAGGGATTATTTTGTTTATTTGTGGCCCATCATGAGTATTTAATAATAAAAAATTAATAATAAAATAATTATTTAATAATAAATTGCCTTTCAATTATTTAATGGAATAAAGGAGTTGGAAGAATGATTTGTTTCATTTTGCTTCCAAAGACAAGAAACATTGTTTAATACTGTATTACAGAGTCCATGATAAATATTGGTGATAACACTATCTTATGAACTACCTCTGTTATAGAGGATGAAATTTTAGAGCAATTTCATGAAGAATTCAATGTGATTTTTCAAATTAAAACATTTTATGGCTATATATTTAGCAACTTTAGTGCAAAAATGGGCATAGGTAAAGATGGTAAAAATATTTTGGAAGATAAGGTTCCATGATAAAGGAATTAGGCCACAAAATTGTAGACTATTACTTTATGTCTTACTTTAATGCTTTCTTTAAGAAAAGAATCACAAAGGGAAGAGCTAAGATAGTACATCAGAGGCAGCAATCCAGCTAAACTCTCAACATTCCCTCTGAACAACTGTAAAGCAACTCCTCAAATTAAATTGTGGATTGGCAGAACCAATAAAAGGTCAGTGGTGATTTTTGTTTGTTTGTTTTTGTTTTTGGCAACCTAAGACTACTTAGGAGATTAGAGTGTTCATTGATGTGGGAACATCTTGACATGCACTTGGCTGTAACATGAATGGGGCCTGGAAGGTAAAAGTGAAAGCATTAGTGGCAGCTTTGGTAACTCTCAGTCCATGGACAATAAGGGAGTCAGACAATTAGTCAGAAAGAGATTACAGAAGAATCTTTGCTAGATCACACCGCCTTGGAAACACTAAAAACTTGTAGACTATCAGTATTAGTTTTGAAAACAGCAGCATGAAAAAGATAAAGCTTGGGATAGTGTCTTTCCATTCCTCATATGAGCAAGCCCCAACTTTAACATAAAGTTTAAAATCAAGAATAGATTAGAAAAATGAACAAACCACACACACACACACACACACACACACACACACACACACATACAGAGAGAGAGACAGAGACACTTGACCATAAAAAACTATTATGGTGACAAGGAAGACCAAGACACAAACTCAGAAGAAGACAACAGTATGAAAACAGCTACAAGTGAAGCTTCAGAGAAAAATGCTAATGGGTTGCAAGCTCAATAAGAATCCCTAGAAGAGTTAAGGAGATAAGAGTGGTGAAGAAAAATTGGGAAAAGAAATGAGGATAATGTAAGAAAATTATAAAAAGAGAATTAACAGCTTAATAAAAGACACAAAAATACTATAGAAAATAATACCTTAAAAACCAGAATGACCTAATGGCAAAAAGGGCACCAAAATGAAATGAAGAACTCCTTACAAAGCAGAGTAGGCTAAGTGAAAAAGGAGCTATAAAAATTTACTAAAGAAAAGAACTCCTTAAAAAGTAGAATAAGCTTTTGGAAATGGAAATGGAAAAGGAGTTACAAAAATTCACTTTAAAAAAAAGAACTTAAAAATTAAAATTGGCTGAATGGAAAAAGTTCACTGAAAAAAAATTCCTAAAATATCAGAATTGGGATAAGTGGAAGCTAATGACTCCATGATCATCAAGAAACAATAAAATAAAAAGCCAAAGGAATGAAAAAATATCTCATAGGTATACTTTATAGGAAGAATATCTCATAAAAGAAAAGAAAACTGATCTGGAAAATAGATTTAAGAATTATTGGTATTGGATTACCTGAAATCCATGAACAGAAAAAGAACCTAGATAGACATTGTATTTCAAGAAAGTATCAAGGAAAACTACAATATTCTAGAACTAGAGAATAGAATATAAATTGAAGAATCCGCCCACCACCTCCTAAAAGAGATCCTCAAATAAAACTCCCAGGAATATTATAGTCAAATTCTAGACCTTCCATATCAATGAGAAAATGTTGCAAGTGGCCATAAAGAAAGAGTTCAAATAAAGAAAGAATTCATGAAGCCATGAAGAATCATATAAGATTTAGCAGCTTCCATGGTAAAAGGGCACAGATCTTAGAATATGATATTCTGGAAGGCAAAGGAGCTATTATAACCAAGAATCACCTACCCAGCAAAACTGATTATAATCCTTAAGGGGAAGAAATGGATATTTTTTCAAGCATTCATGATAAAAATATCATAGCTGAATAGAAAATTTGACATTCAAACACAAGAATCAAGAGAAGCATAGAAAGGTAAACGTGAAAGGTAAATATAAGGGACTCAATAAAAAGTTAATCTGTTTACATTTCTAGATGTAAAGATGATATGTATAATTCCTAAATACTTTTATCATTACTAGGGCAGTTAGATGGCATCTACATAGACATAAGTCATAAGTGTGAGTTGATTATGTTGGATTGATTTTTTAAAATGAAGGGGTAAGAAAGAAGGTATGGAAGAGGGGAGTGGGAAGGAAGAGGTAGAATGGGAACATTTTTCTCACAATAGAAGATTGTAAGAAGTTTTTAAAATGGAGGGAAAAATGGGAGGAGTAGCAATTATTGAACTTCCCTCTCAACAGAATTGGTTCAAAAAGAGAAGAATACACGCACACACACACACACACACACACACACACACACACACACACACATTCAGTTGAGTATAGAAATCTACCTAATACTGAAATAAGAGGGAAAGGGGTTAAGAGATATTGAGAAGGATGATAAAAGGGAGTGCTTAACAATAAAAGACTTGGTTGCTCTGATGTAGTGATCCCGAGACCCAAAAAATTAATGAAAAAAATGCTAACCATAGCTCGAGAGAGAGAACTGAAGAACTCTTAGTGTAAACTGAAGTATAATTTTCTTATTTCTTAGATATTTTTTTAGCAATATGACTAATATAGAAATACATTTTGTATTATTTCACATATGTAATTGATATCATTTTGCTTATCTGTGAGTAGAGAAGGGAAGGAGGGACAAAATATGGAACTCAATTGAAAAAGAAAAGAATATTAAAATAAACAAATATTTATTTTTAAAAAGAAAAGACTCGGAAGACAATGGACATTTTAAACTTCAGATAACAGCAATCAAACAAAAACATTTATTAAGTAGTTCTTACAGACATATGAAGATAAAATTGAAACAATCCCTTTCCTTAAGGAACTTACATTCTATAATGGGGAGACATTTATGTAAACAAGTATATACAATATATGTACCCCCAAAAAATCAAGTGCCAGAAAGAAAAATTAAGGGGTGGGGGTAGAGAGGAGAGAGCAAATCAAAAGCTCAGGAAAAGTTTCATGTAGAGAGTGTCCCTGGAGCAGGGTTTTCAAGGTAGCATGGAATTTTGAGAGGCATACAGTAAAATGAGAGTGCTTTTTAAGAATGTGGGACAGTAATTTAAAAGGCACAAAGATGGGACATGGAGTATTGTCACTGAGGAATTGAAGTCATGCTCACTAGGCTATAGTCTGACTATTTTGCTCTCTTTTCTGAGGAAAAATGGAAAACATGTACCTATCTCTGACCTTGTAGTTCTGTGACCTTTTAGATATCATTGATAGTGGTTTAGTAATCAAATCTGTCATTTTATTCAGTAACAGAAGATCTAATTTATCTGGCCAGGTGACATGAATTTATCAGGAGCAATAGGTGATCTTTTCCCTTTTCCTTTCTTAACTGGAGTGTCAGCTCTTATTCTATCATTTCATGAACAACTATCATGTCCAAAAGATATTGTTTTTGGTAGACAAAAGAGAATCAAAGTAAGAAATCAAGTCAGTTATATAGTAACTCCCATAATGCTAGACACTGTGCTAAGTGCTAAAATTAAATAATTCCACCTTGTCTCTCTTGACAGTTATTATCCTATCATCACAAATAAAGGTCTTATCCTTTCTTTAAGCCTCTTTTTAAAAGAAATCCTTTTTTCTTGTTCTTGGCTTCCTTTATAAGTCTTATTTGTTATAAGCTTTAGCATTTTTGACTTTTTTTCATCACTACATTCTTAAATTCACTTTTTGTTATCTGCCCCTTCTTTTGCTTTTTGAACTTTTCTTAAAAATCTAATTTTGGGAGATAGTGGAAAGGTAATGTTAGGATACAAAGGAGTCCCCAATAAAGCTCTAAAAATATACCAGGAGCATCACTGATAAAAAATTCAAAGAGAAAGAGTATAAAATCTCCCATATAGTTTAGGTCTATACAAAACTAATGTTGGAATCTTATGGAAGCTTAGAGAGCAAAAAAGCCAATGTGCAAGCAGTAGAAACATAGGGTAGGAGATGGGCTAAAACATTATCTGAACCACAGAGGAAGAACAAGTTTGGACAAGTGGACAGGTCCAGGAAGCACAGGGCCCAATTAGCTGCCCAATTTCAAAGGATAGCAGGATGCTGATGCAAATCAACACTTAGGCTCAGTATCCAAGCAGTCCTGCCTAAGGGATAGCAAAAAGCATTGGAGAAGGAAAGAACAGGTAAATACTTTGGAAGCAGAGCAGCTATAGTCTTTTAAGTGGCTGTTACTAGCACAAAAATTAACATCTGGTTAGTGTCTATTAGGCTAATAGCAAAAGTCTGAGCCATCTCTAGGTTTAGGATTATGCAAGGAGGAGAGAAGGACCAGAAGCCCAGAAGCCCAAACCCAGAAATTCCATCAGAAGGTTGGGTCTAGTCTTAGCCACAGCATCCAGGACTAATGAAGGCCTATCCATATCATTTAAGAACATAAAGGCTGGAGGGAAAGGTATGACAGATTCTGACCCAAGCATAATGCTAAATACAAAAATAATAATATAGACTGAAAGAAGACTTAGAAGTAAAACCCAAGAGAAGAAAGTAACTTTATAAAACTTCTGTGTAGAATATCAGCGAAAATAAAGTCTTGGCCACAAGGACTACAGGAGTATCATAGAGGAAATGAAGCAAGAGATACAAAATATAATGCTAAATGAAATCAGGACTAGTGAAGAAAGAATGGCAAGAGAATTAATAGCTTAGAACAAATGGTGGTAATCTCCATCCAAAAATTAATATCCCTGAAAATTAGATTGAGCCAAACAGAAAGCAGTGACTATATGAGATGAGATATTAACCAAAAAGAAATGATTGAAAAAAAATCAAATCAAATGTAATATATAGTCCATCTAAATTACTTGATCTAGAGAACAGGTCAAGGAAGGATAATCTACTGAATTGCCTGAAAATCTTCAGAAAACAGGTCTAGATATCATAATCAATAAATCATAATTGAAAGCTGACCAAATCTCTTAGAACCACTTGCCAAAGAAAATAAGTGAACCCACCATTCATTTCCTAAAAGTAACCGTCTAATGAAAACTCTCAGAAACATTAAAGTTCTGAATGCAGTCAAAATCAAGAACTTCTACTACTAATAAAAAATACAATGTGTATACAAAAAGAAAATCAAGAAGTCTCAATCAGGATCATAAAAGTCTTGGTAGCTGGCCTTTTGCAAAGAAGATGGTAGAAAATTTGGAATGTGCTAATCTATTTTTTTTGCTTCTATTTATTATTATTATTTCCAACATTCACCCTTGCAAAACCTTTTGTTCCAAATTTTCCACTCCTTTCCCCCACCCCCTCTCATAGCTGGGAGGTAGTTCAAAAATGTTAAATATATTGAAATACATGTTAAATCCAATATATGTATACATATTTATACAGTTATCTTGCAGCACAAGAAAAATCAGATCAAGAAGTAAGAAAAAGGACTTCCAGGAGTGGAGCCAAGATGGCGGAGATGACACACATTTCCCGCTGACCTTCTTTACAACCCTCACAATAATTATGAAATTCAGCCTCTGAATTAGCTCTGGATGGGCAGAACCCACAAATATTGGGAATGCAACAAATCATCAGCAGAAGATAATTTCAAAGATTGACAAAAAAGGTCTGTTTCAATTGGAAACAGGAGGGAGGCAACCAGGACAACCAGTACAAACACCAGCGCAGACAGCTCAGAATCCCAGGGCAGAAAATTTATAGGAGGAAACACACCAGAAAAGATCTGTTTCAATCAGAAATGGGAGAGAGGCAGCAAAGCACAAACAGCTGACCACAAACACCAGCACAGACAGAGTTCCAGAGCAGTGCAGTCTCAAGGTGGCAGTGCAGACTCCGACCACAAATCTGTGCGTAGACAGCACAGAGACCCAGGGCATTGCTGATTCCAGCAGCATTGCAGACTCCACGTGGAGGATCTAGTACCAGGAGTGAATCAGCATTGACTCAGGGCAGCTGTGGTCTCTTGGAAAATCTCTCCCACCCTAAAGGCAGACCTTAACTTTATTTTTAAAAAATGAGTAAAGAAGTAAAGAGGACTCTTAACAATTGACAGATTTTATGGAGAAAAAGAACAGATTTCAAACCCTGAAGAGACTAAAGGCAGATTGTCTCCAGATGAAGCTCCAAAAGGTGATATTCCCCATTATACAAGGCTGTCCTAGAAGAACTTAAAAAAGATTTTAAAAGAGAGCTAGAAGTAAAATGGGGAAAGGAAATGAAAGCCTTGCAATAGAGTTTGGAAAAGGCAACACAAAATAGATATAATGAAATGGAAAAAGCATATAACTCATTAAAAGATAAATTTGATAAACTGGAAAAAGAAAGTAACTCATTAAAAGACAGATTTGATAAACTGGAAAAAGAAAACAACTCCCAGAAAAACAGAATTTGTGAAATGGAAAAAAAAAATTCCATAGAACAAAACAACTCATTCAAAAATTCAATTGACAAATACAAAAAGAAGAAATAAAGAAAATAAAACTAAAATTCAAAATTGAACAAATGGAAATGAATAATTCAATAAGACAAGAAGAATTAGTCAAGCAAAACCAAAAAAATGAAAAAAAAAATAGAAAAAATGTAAAATATGTAATGGGAAAACAACCAACCTGGAAAATAGCTCTAGGAGAGACAATTTAAGGATTATTGGACTCCCTGAAATACATGATGAATAAAAAAGCCTAGACACTATCTTACAGGAAATCATCAAAGAGAACTGTAGTTCATGGAACCTATACAAAAATTGACCATATATTAGAACATAAAGACCTCAAAATCAAATGCAGAAGGCAGAAATAGTAAATGCATTGCTTTCGGATCACAATGCAATAAAAATTATGTTCAATAAAGGGCCAGGGAAAAATAGACCAAAAAAAATGGAAACTTAATAATCTCATCCTGAAGAATGAATGAGTAAAACAGAAAATCATAGATACAATCAATAATTTCATCTAAGAGAATGACAATAATGAGAAAACATACCAAAATTTGTGGGATGCAACTAAAGTGGTAATAAAGGGAAATTTTATATCTCTAGAAGCTTATTTGCATAAAATAGAGGAGAAGATCCATAAATTGGACTTGCAATTTTAAAACTAGGAATTAACCCCCCAATCAAATACCAAACTTTAAATTTTAAAAATAAAAGGAAAGATCAACAAAATTGAAAGAAAAAATACTATTGAATTAATAAATAAAACTAAGAGTTGATTTTATGAAAAAACCAACAAAATAGATAAACCTTTAGTTAATTTGATAAAAGGAAAGAGAAAAATCAAATTGTTAGTCTCAAAAATGAAAAGGGAGAACTATCTACCAATGAAGAGGAAACTAGAGCAATTAGCAGGAGTTACTTAGCTCAACTTTATGCCAATAAATTTGACACCTAAGTTAAATGGAAGAATTCCCATGAATAGATTACCCAGATTAACAGAAGAAGAAATAAATTACTTAAATAGTCCCATTTAAGAAAAAGAAATAGAATAAGCTATTAATTCCCTAAAAAAATCCCCAGGACCAGATAGATTTATATGTGAATTCTACCAAACATTTAAAGAACAATTAACTCCAATACTATATAAACTATCTGAAAAAATAGGGAATGAAGGACTCCTACCAAACTCCTTTTATGATATAGACATGGTACTGATACCTAAAACAAGTAGGATAAATACAGAGAAATAAAATTATAGACCAATCTCCTTAATGAATATTGATGGAAAAATCTTAAACAAAATATTAGCAAAGAGATTTCAGAAAACCATTCCCTGGATAATACTCCATGACCAGGTAGGATTTATACCAGAAATGCAGGCCTGGTTCAATATTAAGAAAACTATTAGCATAATTGGCTATTATCAATAACCAAATTAACAAAAATCATATGATTATTTCAATAAATGCAGAAAAAAAATTTGATAAATTCCAACACCCATTCCTACTAAAAACACTTGAGAGTATAGGTATAAATGGACTTTTCCTTAAAATAGTCAGTGGCATCTATTTAAAGTCATCAGCAAGCATCATGATGTAATGGGGATAAACTAGAACCATTCCCAGTAAGATCAGGAGTGAAACAAGGTTGTCCACTATTACCATTGCTATTCAATTTTGTATTAGAAATGCTAGCCTTGGCAATAAGAGGAAAAAAAAAAGATTAAAGGAATTAGAGTAGGTAATAAGGAAACCAAATTATCACTTTACTTAGAGAACCCCAGAGAATCAATTAAAAAGCTCTTAGAAATAATCTACAACTTTAGCAAAGTTGCAAGATACAAAATAAATCCACATAAATCATCAGCATTCTTATACATCATTAACAAAATCCAATAACAAGAGATACAAAGAGAAATTCCATTTAAAATAACTGTCAATAATATAAAATATTTGTGAATCTATCATCTGCAAAGGAAAGTCAGGAACTATATGAGCAAAATAACGAAACACTTTCCACACAAATAAAGTCAGATCCAAGCAATTGGAAAAATATCAAGTGCTCTTGGATAGGTCAAGCGAATATAATAAAGATGACAATAATCCCTAAACAAATCTGTTTATTTAGTGCTACACCAATCAAATTCCCAAGAAACTATTTTACTGAACTAGAAAAAATAACAACAAAATTCATCTGGAAAAACAAAAGGTCAAGAATTTCAAAGGAATTAATGAAGAGAAAAGCAAATGATGATGGCCTAGTTGTACCTGATCTAAAACTATATTATGAAGCAGCAGTCATCAAAACCATTTGGTACTGGCTAAGAAATAGATAGTTGATCAGTGGAATAGGTTAGGCACACAGGAAAAAATAGCCAGTGACTATAACAATCTAATATTTGACAAATCAAAAAGCCCTAACTTTTGGAATAAGAATTCACTATTCGAAAAAAAACTGCTGGGAAAATTGGAAACTAGTGTGGCAGAAAGGCATACATAGATCCACACCTAACACTATATACCAAGATAAGGTTGAAATGGATCTAGACATAAAGAATAATACTAAAAACAAATTAGAAGAACTTTACCTCTCCTATTTGTGGAGGAGGAAGGAATTTGTGACCAAAGAAGAACTGGAGATCATTACTGATCATGAAATAGATAATTTTGATTATATTAAGTTAAAAATGTCCTTTTCTAGCCTTTTTAGTTGCAAGCCCAATTCACTGATCTTCTCTTTCTCTGTTTTATTCAAGTCAGCCTCTAGAAATATATAAAATTTCCCCTTTTTACTGCTTTGGCTGCATCCCACAAATTTTGATATGTTGTCTCATTATTGTTATTTTCTTGGATGAAATTATTGATTGTGTCTGTGATTTGCTGTTTTACCCATTTATTCTTTAGGATGAGATTATTTATTTTCCAAATACTTTCTGGTCTATTTTCCCATGGACTTCTATTGAATGTAATTTTTATTGCATTGTAATCTGAAAACAATGCCTTTACTATTTCTGCCTTTTTGCATTTGATTTTGAGGTCATTATGTCCTGATATATGGTCAATTTTTGTTAGGTTCTATGAACTGCTGAGAAGAAAGTGTACTCCTTTTTGTCTCCATTTAATTTTCTCCAAAGATCTATCATATCTAGCTTTTCTAGTATTCTGTTTACCTCTTTAATTTCTTATTTATTTTGTGGTTTAATTTATCTAGTTCTGAGAGAGGAAGGTTGAGATTTCTCACTATTATAGTTTTGCTCTCTATTTCTTCTTGCAACTCTCTTAACTTCTTTAGGAATTTAGATGTTACACTACTTGGTGCATATATGTTTAATATTGATATTGTTTATTATCTATGGCATCCTTTAGCAAGATATAGTTTCTTTCCTTATCTCTTTTAATCCAATCAATTTTGGCTTTTGCTTGATCTGAAATCAGCATGGCTCCCTTGCTTTTTTTTTTACTTCATCTGAAGCATAATAGATTCTGCTCCAGCCTTTTATCTTTATTCTGTATGTATCACTCTGCTTTAAATGTGTTTCTTTTATACAACATATCATAGGATTCTGGCTTTTAATCCAGTCTGCTATATACTTATGTTTTATGGAGGAGTTCACCCCATTCACATTTACAGTTAAAACTACTAATTCTGTATTTCCTGTCATCTTATTAACCCCAAATTATACTTTTCTATTTCCTTTTTCCCTTTCCCTCCTCCCCAGTATTTTACTTATAAGCATTACTTGCCTCAAGCAGTCCTCTCTCTTTAGAGACCCTCCCCCTTTCTTATATCTTTCCTCTACTATTTCTCTTTTCCCTTCTATTTTGCCTACTCCTTTTCCCTCTTCCCCTCCCACTTTTCTATAAGATGAGAGAGGTTTCTCAGTGAAAACAAATATATCTACTATTCTTTTTTTGGGCCAAATCTGATGAGATTAAAATTCACACAATATTCATCACCCTCCCTTCTTTCCTTCAATTATAATATGTTTTCTTTGTCTCTTCCTGAGAAATATTTTCCCTCATTTTACCTCCACTTTCTCCCCTTTTTTCTGTTACAATCCCCTTTCCACCTCTAGTTTCTTCTTTATATTATAACAGTAAAATCAAATTATACATGTATTCTCAATGTATACCCATAACAGAAATAGTTCTCAAGATTATTTTTTTTCTTTTTACCTTTTTATACTTCTCTTGAATTCTGTATGTAGAGGTCAAATTTTTTGTTTAGCTCTTGTCTTTTTATAAAAACATGGAATTCACCAGTGTCATTGAATGTTCATCTTTTTCCCTGAAAGAAAATGCGTAGTTTAACAGGATAATTTATTTTTGTTTGCATTCCAAGTTCCTTACCCTTTTAGAATATTTGATTCCAGGCCTTTGGATCCTTTAAAGTGGAAGCTGCTAGGTCCTGAGTAATCCTTATTGTAGCTGCTCTGTATTTGCATTGCTTCTTTCTGGCTCCTTATAATATGTTTTCCTTTGTTCCATAGTTCTGAAATTTAGCCATGATATTCCTTGGGGTTTTTATTTTGTTCAGTGAATTCTTTCAATGGTCATTTTACCTTTTGATTCTGTGACATCCAGGCAGTTCTCTTTGATGATTTCCTGAAAAATAGTGTCTATGCTCTTTTTCATCAGGGATTTCAGGGAGTCCAATAATCCTTAGATTGTTTTTCCTAGATCTATTGTCCAGGTTGGTTGTTTTCCCAATTAGGTATTTTACATTTTTTCTATTTTTTCATTTTTTTGGTTTTACTTGACTGATTCTTATTGTCTTATTGAGTAATTCCTTTTCATTTGTTCAATTGTGAATTTTAGTGAATTATTTTCTTCATTTACTTTTTTTTTTACTTCTTTTTGTATTTGTCAAATTGAAGTTTTAAATGAGTTATTTTGTTCTATGGGAATTTCTTTCCATTTCATAAATTCTGTTTTTAAGGACTTATTTTCTTTTTCTGTTTCACAAATTCTGTTTTTCTGGAAGTTGTTATATTTTTCCATTTTATCAAATCTATCTTTTAATGAGTTATATGCCTTTTCCAAACTCCTTTGCAAAGTTTTCATTTCCTTTGCTCATTTTTCTTCTAGCTCTCTTTTAAGATCCTTTTTAATTTCTTCTAGATGAGCCTTGTGTGGGGACCAGGTTATAGCACCTTTCCTGCCAACTTTCCAAGTTGTCCCAGGCTGGAAAATTGTTTCACTTTATATCTTTGTATGTTCTGCTGCTGCTCTAAATTTGTTTAAGTCATTATTTAAAGCTATTTGGATATGTTTTGGGAAGAGCTTGGGAAAGTCCTTGCATTTACACTGTCATCCTGGCTCTGCCTCAGAATTGCTGATCTTGTTTCTTTTGTAAAATTTTCTACTCAGATTTAATTTCCTTTAGGATGATAAGATGCTTATGAAGATTCATTCTTATACATGAAACTATAAGTAACAATATTCTTGCAAGTAGAAGCTTTTCATCTTTATATTCAATGGTTACACAAATGAATTTACTTATAAGAGGTTGAAAACATGTAGGTACTACAGGATACACACTACAAAACAATGTTATTTCTACACTAGTAATAAACTTGAATAAAATTGATTTTTCCATGAATATAACACAAAATATTCTATAAGTTACATTCCTCTAAGAAAACTGCAGTAAAATGCTCTTCTCTAAATCACATTAAAAATATTTCTGTTTTAGTTTTAATAATCAATAGAATAATATACCCCACAAAGAGTAGTATTGATATCCAATTATTCTTATATAATTTTGAAACACTTAAGGACCTTATTTCAAACAGATATATATATATATATATATATATATATATCCAGTAATGCATAGGCCAGTAATAGATGACTAGATTATATACTCATTTACCTAGTTGTTTAGAATATGGAATGATCACACATTTATACTGAAAACAGTAAGATTTCACATACATGTATTTGCTCATGTCTTCTATTGAGCACTTATTAGAAATTTGCTATGAGAAAAAAAGCAGGGACTTGTTTATAGCAGCATTGTCCTTCAGGCCCAAATCTAAGGGTACATATGTGGCAGCATAAAGAATCCTTAGCTCTGTTTATCTATCAACTGTTACTCTTACTTGAAGTCAATCATGCAGTAACAATTACACCTCACAACCAAACTCAGTAACAATAAGATGAGAAGCATTCCTATTCAAAGAAACACAATAGAAAATCGAGCTAATAGGATCCCATCTTAAATTAAGCCAAAGATTGTTCTTCCAGCTTTTGCCCACATATAGATCTCTACCTGTAACAGTTCAGAATTACATCCCTCTGAGTAGTTTGTGGTATTTCTCTCAAATAGTGGTTTAATGATCTATCAGACAACTTAAAATGAATTCTAAACTCAAAATGGTATCAATTATAGTCCAAAGAGATTTATCTTAAATAACACATTTTTTGCTAATCACAGCTTAGGACTAAACACAGTTATTTTTAGTCTTATGGTATGGCAATGAACAAAAAAGCTTACCAGGGTTTACATACTTAAGAGATTTCATGTAACATCTTTCATTTTCTTTTCTTTTCTTCTTTTTCTTGAGTTTAAACTCATCCTGGTATAAAGATAAATCATTAGAAATCATTTCTATACAATAAACAAACTTGCAAATTCTCAACAAACCCATTCTTTGTTTCAGAACTACATAACCTAAAGAGCTGATGGTGTTACCCACAGAATGATTTCAAGAAATCTGGCAAGTTTATAAATCAAGGGGAATTGACAGGGATCCCAGAGAAGGGGCTGAGCCTGCTGTCCACCCCATCTAACTTTAAGACTGCTATGGACAATGCTCTTTGACTCCTGTGAAAGAGAAGATAGACTGTCCCTGCTGCACACTCTCATATCCCAAGGCAGACTCCTCTGTGTGAGCAGAACCAATCCTAATAGGGCCTTCACAGCATCCCCAACTTTCTGTACATTAATCAACTATCAGTTTTTCTCTATTCTATCTATTACTCACTTGTTTCTCTTTCTCAGTAGCCCAGGTTCTGGGATCCCATTCCTCCAGCATGATCACATATCTTATTGGTCTCCTGCTTGCATTTTTACGTTCCTTCAGCTAGGGCATCTAGCAAAACAGAGTTTCTACCTTGTCAGTCAAATTCCCAACTACTAAAGCTGTGGCTTTTTGCATGTCTTGCTGTAGCTGCATTTATTTGGCTAGCTTTCTATCCTCATTCTTTTAGCTAAGGTACCTATTGGTGACCTCCCTTAATGTCATAATAAATGGCCATCCCTAATTAGCCACCACCCCCTTTCTTTCCCTGTCCAGTCTGATGGAACTGCAAGGAGGGACTCCAGGCTCTTTGGCATTTTGGGGATGTATCCAATACATGACTCCCTCTCACTAAAGTATTGGAAATTTCTGGGATTCTCCCTACCTTCAGTGCTACTTCCTGCATTTCTTTGGTATCCTTCTAACTATGCCAGCAGAAAGTATTTTGCTTAATTTTATGCCAACAAAACTTTTAAATTAAATGAAATGGATTAATATTTATAAAAATACAAAATATTGAGATGGATATAGTTTATTTAAGGAATGGTTTATTTAAATGATCTAATATTACAAAAAAAAGACATTCAACAAGCCATTAATGAATCCCTTCTCTCAAAAAAATCTCAAGACCAGATTGATTTGTAATTTACACAAAGAACAATTAACTCCAGCGTTATATAAATTGTTCCTACCCTGTTTCATTTGAATAAGTTGAGTTTTCTCAGAATTGTGGTTCGGCTATGGATTTCTTCTCTTCAAGTCTCAATGATACATTTAAGGTCAAATTTGTTTCCCCTTTCTTCCCTTTTAATCTCCCCTCCCCCAAAGCTAGAATCTCCTTTTATTTGTTGCTCAAACTTTGGGTATTTGTTTACTAATGCATAGGTTTTACTACTAGCTCCTTTCTCAAATTTTGTGTCTGGTAAAACTTCTGCATATCTTTGTTGCTGTTTTTCATCCAAGCTAATTGCTATAGCACTGGCATCAAATTCAAATACAAATGGAGCCTACTAAATGATATATAAGAATGTCCATGAGCTGCTCTCTCATATTCACATTATCTATGTTCAGTTCTATTTTTACTTCATAAAATATTTTCCTGTCACATTTTAATCTGATATGGTAACTATGACAGTTTTGTTCATTCCCCTATGCTTTTTTAGTTTTAATAAGTCTTTTGATTGGATTTGCCAGACAATTGATAAATAAGTGTTTGTCAGTTTTTGTTGGATGAGTAACATTTCTGGGTGGGCATTTTACATTATCCAAATCCCCATTATTAGACTCTACATCCTTAATTGGCTAGTTGCTTCCACATTAAACTTTCTTTTATGTATTTCTTACATTTACTAAACAACACTGAGGAAAACACAGCCTATATTTTTATGGCCTTAGTTTCTTGTGCAAGACTTCAGAATTGTGGGAAATAATTTAAGGTACTTTCAGTTAGTGCTCTTTGTATCACTTTGAATCACCAGAATTTGGAGATAGTTATGATTTTTTAAAATACCATTTTGGAGATGTGTATCAGGAAGATGATAGACATCTTTATTGTTATTATTAGACTTACAAAGTAGCCAACTTCTACTACTACTACTATCTTCTTTCTCCTAGTAGATTGAAAAATATGCTCTGCTTTTACAAAGAATAGATCTTGGGTTTTGGGGGGATTCACATGGGCTTCTCTGAATTTCACTTCATTCTTCATTGTATACTTTTCATCACTCATTTGTTCCAAATTCAAAGATTTGAATAGGATTCCTTTTTGATTTACTTAGTGCATGGTATCACTTATGAATATTTTGAAGATTGACTTTTGGCTTATGATCATACTAATTAATGTTATTCTATTGTAGAAATCTGAGGACATTATAAATGGTTGTATAACAGCCTACTCTTCCCCATGATCTAGTGAAATTGGCATTGAAAGTAGTAATGAAAAAAAAAGGAAAATACTAATGAAGAAGAAATTAATAGTTAAATTTTAAAAGTTTAGTATCCAGATGCCTTAGATTGATGCTTGAAAGTTTATTTTTTTTGACTTAGCATCTTTTCTTTACAGTGCTATCTTTTGCGCCCTATTTTTATCAAACTTACCATGTCTTCTATGACATTTTTTCTCGACTTCAGTCAATAAACATTTATTAAGCATCTATAATCTGTAAGGCCCTCAGCTAGGTTGATGATAAAGTCCCTGTCCTCAAGGAACTTACAATCTATGAAAGCTCTTCATTTGTAAGTGATTTTCCCCCCTCTTTTGTTTCTATAATCACACTCTCTTTCCTCCTAAATTGTCTTTCCCATGTTTTATATATACCAGTCTATATACATATTACCTCTATACTTCTTGAGAGCAGGTATTGTTTCATCTTTACCTTTATTTCCCTAGTATTTAGCAGAGTGTCTGACATTTAAGTACTATAAGTATTTAAATGCTCATTTCTCATTTGTGGCACGTAATACATTCTACATTGTTTTGCAGGTATTTGTGATCATGTCTTATCTTCTGTAGTAGGTACCAAACTATCTGATAGCAGCATTGTCTTAATATCCAAAAGTCCCAAGGAACCTAATAGTACCTCTCAAAAAAATGTTGGGTAGATGAGGATGAATTTTTATTAATTGTGATGCTTTAGTTTTCATTTGTTAGGTGGGAGTACTAGGTAGTCTTCACATAGATACAGAATTAACTCCTAGAAATGAAATGTCATTTTTGCTTTTTTATTTTTGACTGTTAGGGGATGTGTTATCTTTTATACATGTGGTATGTGTAGCCACATGGGTCTTTCTAAATGTGGCTTGTAGAGAGTGAAGAATAGATATCTCTTCGTGTTACCCTTTTCCACAGCTGATTTTGATTCTTAGTAGGGGTGAAAATTGGAGACTGGGGCCAGAAGCTGGCCATTCTGCTCTCTTCAGAGAGGGGAAATATGAGACTAGAATTATATCAGCGTGCACTGTTGAATATTGTTAATCTAGGGGAAGTAATTTTTAAGGTCAAGCTGTATTCCTGATTGGTAATCCCAGGGAAGGAGCATCTCAAGTTATATTTCCATGACTTAACATACCAAATGCCAGTTCCACAATGAACACACAAAGAAAACAGCTAATAAATCCATTTATCTAAAACAGTAAACAGAAATCAGAGAATATATATGTGAAAATATACACTAGATCATGGAGCATAGTCCAAGATGTCACCCAAAGAAAAATTCCCTGAACTCTATTGTGGTAGTACTGGCAATAGGGACATGATCAAAATGATTCTTACATGTCCTCCTGTTTTTAGAGTTCTTTTCCCTCCAGCACCCCAATATACTTCTTGATCAAAGCTGAAAGGCAGAAAATCAGAAGAAAAAGAAAATCTCTTTAGATTTTACCAACTCTTCTCTTCACACAGATGTGGGTTATATTGTGTAATCAATCTCCACTAATGAGAAAGCCTCATATACCAATGAACTTTGAGATTACAGATGTAAAACAAATGTATAGTAAATCCTTTATAAACACTTTTACTTAGACTCTCTCATGTAGCTAGAAGTGTTGCAGGAAATTTTTTTAGTTCAGAGTATTTAATTATGCCTCTATCTTACTCTATGAAATATGAAAAAGAAATTCAAGGTAGAGAACTGATTTGTGTTTTATGTTGATTCTTTGTATCAGCCTGCAAAGCAAAGTTGTCTTTCAGTGAAGCAGTTGAAAATAATTGGTAGAGAAAAAAGATACTTGTTTCTAATGTTTTTCTTATTCTTGTTAAATTTCTTTTTAAAAGCTCTTTTACAATATGTCCATTTTGGCTTTTATATTTTTCTTGAAGTATTATTAATTCAAGGACTGTCAGATTCACCCCCATGCCAGTCTTAATAAGAAAAATTATCTAAGAGTCAAATATAAAATTACTTTTTTTTTGTATTAGTTGTTCACCTCCATCAGTATAGGTGGTGGCAATTTGATTGCAGAAATTGAAAAGAATCGCAGATTTTAAACTAACTAAAACAAAATGCTGTGTATCTTGAGATTTTAGTGCACAGGATAAGAAAACATTAGTGGCTTGTCTACCAACGAATTAAATCACAGCCTTACTATTGAATTTTGGAATTGTTACTATTTGTATAAAATAAATTTGGTAACCTGATTTTAATAAATGATAACTTTTTTGAACATTATTCAAGAGTTAATAATCGATACATTTTAATACAAATAAAGCTGGCATTTGTTTGCTATCTATCATTGTCTACTTTGATTCCCAAGTTCCTCAGTAATTTAACTTCTCTTATCATTGGGATAATAGGATTTATTTTGAATCATCTCTTTGTTGAAAAGTGCCACGTCCATCAGAATTGATCATCATATAGTCTTGTTGTTGAAGTGTATAATGATCTCCTGGTTTTGCTCATTTCACTTAGCATCAGTTCATGTAAGTCTCTCCATGCCTCTCTGAAATCATCCTATTGATCGTTTCTTACAGAACAATAATATTTCATAACATTCACATACCATAATTTATTCAGCCATTCTCCAACTGTTGGGCATCCATCCAATTTTCCAGTTTCTTGCTACTACAAAAAGGGCTACCACAAACATTTTTGCCCATGTGGGTTCCTTTCTCTTCTTTAAGATCTCTTTGGAATACTAGCCCGTAGAAATACTTCTGGGTCAAAGGGTATGCATAGTTTGATAACTTTTTGAGCATAGTCCCAAACTGCTCTCCAGAATGGTCGAATCTGTTCACAACTCCACCAACAATGTATCAGTGTCCCCAGTTTTTCCATGTCCTCGCCAACATTCGTCATTATCTTTTCCTATTATCTTAGTCAATCTGACAGGTGTGTAGTAGTACCTCAGAGTTGTCTTAATTTGCATTTCTCTGATCAATAGTGATTTGGAACACCTTTTCATATGACTAGAAATAGTTTCAATTTCTTCATCTGAAAATTGTCTGTTCATATCGTTTGACCATTTATCAAATGGAGAATGGCATGAATTCTTAAATTTGAGTCAGTTCTCTATATATTTTAGAAATGAGCCCTTTATCAGAACCTTTGAATGTAAAATTGTTTCCCTTCTAATCTTGTGACCTTTATATTTATTAATTAACATGAAAAGACTCTACCAGAAAATCTACCTGTTACAGCAAAACAAAGCATCCCAATTGTGTTGTTAAATAAAACTACTCCAATATTCAGAACATTATTATATTTTTTCTCCCCTAGGACATTCTCTTAAAGTTATTGTGAATCAGTTTTTTTCCACTGTTCCTCTCAATACAGCACAGATGTTATTCATAAATCTGGAAATTTCTGAACTTATCCTTTTTTTTAATGGGAGACTATGTTTGCACTGTTACCTAAGGGTAATTTTTAAAAGTAATGAAAAGATGCAAAGTAATCCTTTTAATTTTATTTTACTTTTTTGCTGTTAATTTTCTGGTTTAATTTTCTTTGCCACTTATGAATTTAGATTCAATATCTGCTTTGTGTTTTCTGTTGACAGGCTAGCCAAGGGAAGACTCTCATGCTATTCTTCCTGGAAACTCTACTTTCTGTGTTGTTACTTCATTACCCCATAAATATCCATTTGTTTTTGTTTGCCTCTGATCTCCCCTTTGTACTGGTTTTTGATAATTTTGGGAGATGATTAATTTGGGAGATAATTTTTGGAGATAGTTGCTTAAAATATTTTTGTGTTTTAAGATGAACAATTTTCTTAGAGTCTGTGGAAAAGCTGACAGTATTTTGAATCCTTTAAATACTAGGAAAAACAGGTGTGACAACGAGTGTCAGAGAATAAGTGGGATGGCTAGATCAAGCATAACTTTGCACACTCTGTGACACAGTAAAACAGACAAAATCAATTTGGGGAAAACAAAATATTTGTTCACATTATATATCTCTGTATATATAACTATATATATTTATATCTATCTCTCTATATATTTTTTCTAAAAAACATATAAGAACACATTCACACACACACATTTAATATTAGACAGTGTCTACATAAAGCAACACATATTTCTCTATTAAGATTAAATGACTCATGTAGGGTCATACTGCTAGTAAGATCCATTTTACTGCTAGTAAAATCTTTTTTACTCCAAGTCCAACATTCTATCCACTGTGTAACCTAGCTGCTTATAATATATGAGAATCCCAGGTTCAAAGTCCAATAAAGAGAACCCCATTTTTACTAATTGGAGTATGATGATCTATATGGTATTTTAGATATATATGGTATTTACAACATTGTATTCCATGTTGCATTAATTGATTGAGGTTTTTTTTGGTCCAACTTTGTAATTGAATATAGTTTGTGAGGTTAAGATAATTAAACATCATACTTTATCTCAGTATAGAAAATATTTTTTTTTGCATTGAATTTTGTTCATTAACTTTTTTTCTAGAAGTAGACATTTAAGAATCAATAAAATTGTTCTTACCTAGAAACAAATTTACTTTAATTCTCAGTTAAGTAGAATTGTTTGCCTCATTGTTTTTAGAAACACCAAACAATTCAATTCTCTGACCCCCTATCTTCCTCAAAAAAAAAAAAAAGAGATTATATTCAGGACTTATCCCAAACTGAAGCTAGAATCCTTGGAACTACATATTTTTCATCATGTAAAGCTATTTTTATATTACCTAGTACAGTTCTTGGTGACTATTATCTATCAATCTCCAGAATGTTCTCCTTTCTTATTGAGTTTTATGCTTGGCTCATAAGATTCCTTTCCCCAACTCAATCCTTGTCCTCAAACTAGTGGTCTTCAACAAACATGTTGATGTTCCTCAAATACTTCCCAATTCCATAATCTACTTGTTTCCCTTGCTTTTGAATGCTCTTGCATTCAGTGTCAACTACACACAGGGATGGTCATACCCTTAAAATTCCTATTACCTACTAGTGTTGTGTTTCTGTGGTGAAGAAGTCTGAAATTGCTTTATCCAATCAAAAATTGTTTTATCATTCCATCACTCTCAATGTCTTATTATTACAGTCCTGTTTTTCATGTTCATTGTGACCTCTGATCCTTCACTCTTCAATATTTTTCCTAGCTGTTACCTCTGCTCTAGATTTTTTTTCTTTTTTTCTTTTCTTTTTTAAATTTAATTTAATTTAATTAATTAATTAATTTTTGCTATACTTAAATTTATTTGGTTCTATTGATAATTTTAACTTAACTTTTATTTTTATTATAGCTTTTTATTTACAAGATATATGCATGAGTAATTTTATAGCATTGACAATTGCAAAACCTTTTGTTCCAGCTTTTCCCCTCCTTTACCCCCCCCCCCCCATCCCCTCCCCCAGATGGCAGGTTGGCCAATACATGTTAAATACGTTAAAGTGAAATACTCTATTCTCTTCCTTGTCTTGACTCCTTTGATGGACCATACTTTCCATCTATTCACTGCTGCAAGTCAGCTATTCTGGTCTTCTCTAATTGATTGCCTACCCCACTCATCACAATGGGTGTTCCTATCCTTCACTTCTCTCAAATTTCTCACAACTTCCTTTTTCTTACATTTTCAGCCAAAGGATCTTGCCCCTTTTTCTCCACTGAAAAATTGAGGCTGAAAGCTTTTTTTCTGCTTGTTTTATATTTTTAATATCATCTTTCATTATCTCCTGCTTTATTTAAGGTAGCCCTTCTATTAGCCAAGACTAGTTCCACTTTATGTATTCTTGATTTCATCTACTTTTATCCTTTCCAACAGATTGTCTCATAATTTTTATTCTTTTTAAAATCTTCAGTCACTTCCTCTATAATATTTCCTTTCCTATTCTCTACACATTCTAGTTTCTTCCATTTAAAAAAAATTCTCATTTGATCCGCTAATCACCATTAGTTATTATCTTATGTCTTTCCTCTTCTCAGCTAAACTCTTTGAAAAAGCTGTTGATGTACTTCCATTTCCTCTCCTCTTGCTTTCTTATAAATCTTCTGCAATCTATCTTCATTATTTAACTGAATTTCTCTCTAGAGTTTCTAATGGCTTCTTAATTGTCACATATAAGGGCCTTTCCTTTTTGCTTCTCTTTTTTGACCTTTCTGCAGCATCATTGGATGTGGTTGACTGCCTCTTGTATAGGCACTGATCTCTTTGTTGTTTTTTTGTTTTGTTTTGTTTTGTTTTTTGGTAATATTGCTCTTTCATGGTTTTCTTCCTATATGTCCAACTGTTTCTTCTTTATCTTTTAAGACTCAGGGCAGCTAGGTGGCACAGTGGATAGAGTACCAGCCCTGATGTCAGGAAGACCTGAGTTCAAATCTGGTTTCAGACACTTAACACTTCCTAGTTGTGGGACATTGGGCAAGTCACTTAACCCCAATTGCTTCAGCAAAAAAAAAAAAATCTTTTATGACTCTTTTAATCATCTCCCTCTAACTGAGGATAACTTTCAAGGCACTTTGCTCTGCTCTGTTTTCTTTTCTATCTACCTTCAGCATGAGATTCTTTCCAGTCTTCACTTCACTTGAAAGTACATTCCTTTCAAAAGGCATTTGAATCTACCATGAATCTATTTTGTTTATTTCTACTTATGTGTGTGTTACTTCCTTCATTAGAATGCAAGCTTCTTGAAAGCAAGTACTATTTTTCTTTTTCTTTTTTCTTTTTAATACTAGTTTTTAATTCAAGAAAGATGTTTAATGATTGCTAATTGATGAATTGCTTTTACAGTGATGATAGTAAAGTGATGGAAAAGTGGATACTGATAATTACAGAAAATCAAACATTACATTATAGTGAAGTGATAAAAAGAATTACAAATATTAACTAATGGCAGTTTACATTGGAGTATGAATTATTTCAGATAAGCAGTAATTTTGGTTTCCTTTTGATAACAACAGTCTTGCACATGTACTTCTATGGCCTTAGGGTGAAACAGAATTTTGATCTTGCTCTGCTGAAGCTAGATTTGAGTTAGTTTCCCAAACTTTAATTAATGTTCTACTAGTTGAGCTACATTCATACTGTTTCATTGCTGTTCTTTGTTGTGTTTTTAATTTTTTGGATGTTACTCCAAGGAAATATGCAAAAGCTGTATTTCTTAAAGAACATACTGTAATACAGTTGTTGGCATAGGTTGAGTCAAATACTTCAAGGAACATTAAATCCTATAATGAAACATTAAATCCCATAATGAAACAGAACCACTTACACCAAAACACAAAAGGATGTGAAGTATAAAAAAAAAAAGGAAAAAAAAACTGCCAAGAACTGACATATTTATTGCTGAATCACAGCCTAATTAATTCTTTAAAAAATGATCAAAGACTGTCAGAAGGACCTGGAAACTAGAAGAGTGATTACTGATTTTGCTAAAATGTAACAGAGTCTTCTTGAAAGTAGGAGACCAGCAAGACCAGTTAAATAAAACAAAACAAAATATGATACCAGCTAGCCATTACTGTGAAGTTAAAAACAAAAACAAAAATTTGTAATGGGTAAACAATAGAAAGACTAGAGTACTGAAGATTGCAAAAAAAATTGTATTAATTAAGTTCATTTCAAAATATGAACACCAGAATTATTGTCTGAATAACTTCAGGTGAGCTTGTAAGATCTGGACATCATCAGATGGTAAAACATACCCCAATTTTATTTTTTAAACTTTTAATAATGTCAGGATATCTTAATGCCCTTGATGGGATGATGTACTGTGATAAATAAATTGCTATATTGCAGGGTAGAAGTTTTGGAGAATGATGGAAATTTCCATATTGAGATGGAATACTATAACACTGTTTTGTACTATACCATGGGTCACAAAAAGTTTTGAATAATACTCTAGAAATATAAATAAACATTTTGTTGTGTTGGGACCTTTTTATGGATTAGATTTAAACATAATAACAAAAAATTTAAAAGAAATGATAGAAAAAAGAGATATGTTAATTTTTAAAATATGTTTATTATTATTTTTTTTTAAATTTTCAAAAGATATGCATGGATAATTTTTCAACATTAACTTTTTTAAAATAACTTTTTATTGATAGAACTCATGCCAGGGTAATTTTTTTTTACAGCATTATCCCTTGCATTCACTTGTGTTCCAATTTTTCCCCTCCCTCCCTCCACCCCCTCCCCCAGATGGCAAGCAGTCCTTTACATGTTGAATAGGTTACAGTATATCCTGGATACAATATATGTGTGCTGAACCGAACAGTTTTCTTGTTGCACAGGGAGAATTGAATTCAAAAGGTATAAATAATCTGGGAAGAAAAACAAAAAAAAAGCAAGCAGTTTATATTCATTTCCCAGTGTTCTTTCTTTGGGTGTAGCTGCTTCTGCCCATCTTTGATCAATTGAAACTGAATTAGCTCTCTTTATTGAAGAGATCCACTTCCATCAGAATACATCCTCAAACAGTATCATTGTTGAGGTACATAATGATTTCCTGGTTCGGCTCATTTCACTTAGCATCAGTTCACAACATTAACTTTTGTAAAACCTTGTTTTCCAATTCTCCTTTTCCCCCACCCCTCCCCTAGCTAACAAGTAATCCAATATATGTTAAATATAGTAGAAATATATATATTCAATCCAATATATGCATACATATTTATACAATTGTCTTGCTACACAAGAAAAATCAAATCAAAAAGGAAAAAAATAAGATGATTAAATGCAAGCAAATAACAGTAAAAAGAGTGAGAATGCTATATTGTGATCCATATTTCGTTCTCACAGTCCTTTCTCTGGGTGTAGATGACTCTATCACAAAATCATTAGAACTAGTCTGAATCATCTCATTGTTGAGAAGTGCTATGTGCATCAGAATTGATCATCATATGATCTTGCTGTTGCTGTTACAGTAATCTCCTGATTTTGCTCATTTCACTTAGCATCAGTTTGTGTAAGTCTCTTCAGGCCTCTCTGAAGTCATTCTGCTGATAGTTTCTTATAGAACAATAATATTCCATAACATTCATATGCCATAACTTTTTCAGCCATTCTCTGATGGGTAGCCACTCAGTTTCCAGTTGCTTGCCACAACAAAAAGGGCTGCCATAAACATTTTTGCACATGTGAGTCCCTTTCCTTCCTTTAAGATCTCTTTGGGATATAAGCCCAATAGAAACACTGCTGGGTCAAAGGATATGCACAGTTTGATAGGCCTTTGGGCATAGTTCCAAATTGCTCTTGAGAATGGTTGGATCACAACTCCATCAACAATGTATATGTCCCAGTTTTCCCACATCTTCTCCAACATTTGTATTGTCTTTTCCTGTCATCTTAGCCAATCTGATAGGTGTGTAGTAGTACTTCAGAGTTGTCTTAATTTGCATTTCTCTGATCAATAGTGATTTAGAGCACCTTTTCATATGGCTAGAAATGGTTTCAATTTCTTCCTCTGAAAATTGTCTGTCCATATCCTTTGACCATTTATCAATTGGAAAATGGTTTGAATTATTGTAAATTTGAGTCAAATCTCTATATATTTTAGAAATGAGGCCTTTATCAGAACTTTTGAATGTAAAAATGTTTTCCCATTTTATTGCTTCCCTTCTAATCTTGTCTGCATTAATTTTGTTTATACAAAACCTTTTTAAGTTAATATAATCAGTTATCTATTTTTTGTTCAATAGTGATTTCCAGTTTTTCTTTGGCCACAATTTCATTCCTTCTCTACAGATCTGAGAGGCAAACCATACTTGGTTCTTCTAATTTGCTTATAATATCAATCTTTATTCTAAATCATTAACCCATTTTGACCTTATCTTAGTATAGGGTGTTAGGTGTCAATGCTTACTTTGTGCCATACAAGTTTCCAGTTTTCCCAGAAGTTTTTCTCAAATAGTAAGGTTTTTAATCTCCAAAGCCAGGGCTTTTGGGTTTATCAAACACTAGTTTATTATAGTCACTGACTTTTTTTGTCCTATGAAACTAACCTATTCCACTGATCAACTACTCTATTTCTTAGACAGTACCAAATGGTTTTGATGACCACTGCTTTGTTATATAGTTTTAGATCTGGCATACCTAGACCACCTTCATTTGCACTTTTTTTTCATTAATTTCCTTGAAATTCTTGACCTTTTGTTCTTCCAGATGAACTTTATTTTTTTCCCCTAGATCTGTAAAGTAATTTTTTGGGAGTTTGTTTGGTATGGCAATGAATAAGTAAATAAATTTAGGTAGTATTGTCATTTTTATTATATTAGCTTGGCCTACCCATTAGCACTTGATATTTTTCTGGTTGATTACATCTGACTTTATTTTGTGGAAAGTATTTTGTAGTTGTGTTCATAAAGTTCCTGACTTTGACTTGGTAGGTAGAGTCCAAAATATTTTATATTATTTCTCTTTATATCTCTTGCTGTTGAACTTTGTTAGTAACATATAAAATTCTCATGATATGTGTATATTTATTTTATATATTTCAACTTTCCTAAAGTTGCAGATTGTTTCTAGTAGTTTTTTAGTTGATGCTCTAAGGTTCTCTAAGTATACCATCATATTGTCTATCGAGTGATAATTTGGTTTTCTCATTACTTACTCTAATTCCTTTAATTTATTTTACTTCTATTATTGCCAAAGCTAACATTTCTAATATAATAATTGAATAGTAATGGTGATAGAGGGCAACCTTCTTTCACCCCTGATCTTATTGGGAATGGTTCTAGTTTGTCCCCATTACATATGATGCTTGCTGATGGTTTTAAATAAATGCTACTGATCATTTTAAGGAAAAATCCACTTATTTCTATATTCTCTAGTCTTTAATAGGAATGGATGTTGGATTTTATCAAATGCTCTCTCTGCATCTATTGAGGTAATCATTTGATTTTTTAGTTTGGTTATTGTTATAGTCAATTGTGCTAATAATTTTCTTAATATTGAACTAGCCCTGCATTTCTGGTATAAATCCTTCTTGGTCATAGTATGTTATCCTGGAAATGACTTTCTGTAATCTCTTTGCTGATATTTTATTTAAGATTTTTGCATCAGTATTCACTAGGGAAATTGGTCTATAATTTTCTTTCTCTGATACCTGGTTTAGATATCAGCACCATATTTGTGCTCATATCTGTGTCATAAAAGGAATTTGGTAGGGCTCCTTCTTTATTTATTTTTTCAGATAATTTGCATAGTAATGGAATTACTTCCTTTACTAAACATTTTGACTGCATCCCACAAATTTTGGCATATTGTCTCATTGTTGTTATTCTCTTAGATGAAATTATTGATTGTATCAATGATTTGTTGTTTCACCTACTCATTCTTTTGGATTAGATTATTTAGTTTCCAGTTAATTTTTGGTATATTTCCCACTGGCCTTTTATTGCATGTGATTTTTATTGCATTATGATCTGAGAAAAATGCATTTACTATTTCTGCCTTTCTGCATTTGATTTTGAGGTTTTATGATCAAATACATTTGTCAATTTTTGTGTAGATTCCATGTACTGCTGAGAAAATCATATATTCCTTTCTGTCTCCATTCAGTTTTCTCCAAAGGTCTATCATCCCTAACTTGTCTAGGATTCTATTTACCTCATTAACTTCTTTCTTATTTATTTTCTATATTTATTTATTTTGTTGAGATCCTCTACTAGTATAGTTTTGCTGTCTAATTCTTCTTGTAGCTCTCTTAACTTCTCCTCTAGGAATTTGGATGCCATACCACTTGGTGCATATATATTTAGTATTGATATTATTTAATTATTTATGGTACCTTTAAGTAGGTGTAGTCATTCCTTCCTTATTTCTTTTTGTTAGATCTATTTTTGCTTTTACTTTATTTGATATTAGGATTGCTACCCCTGATTTTTTTTTTAAACCTCAGCTGAAGCATATTAGATTCTGCTCCAACCTTTTACCTTTACTCTAAATATATCACACTGCTTTCAATGAGGTTTTTTTTTCTTTCTTTATTTTTTATTAAAGCATTTTATTTACAAACATATGCATGGGTAATTTTTTAACAATGACCCTTGCAAAATCTTGTGTTCCCTCTTTCCCTCTCCTTCCCCCTATTCCCTCCCTAGATGGCAGATAATCCAATTCATGTTAAATATGTTAAAATATATGTTAAATATACTATATGTATACATATTTATACAGTTATCTTGCTGCCCAAGAAAAATCAGATCAAGAAGAAAAAAAAATGAGGAAGAAAGTAAAATGCAAGCAAACAACAGAAAGAGTGAAAATGGTCTACACTTAGTTCCCACAGTCTTCTCTCTGGGTGTAGATTGCTGTCTTCATCACAAGATTATTGGAACTGATCTGAATCATCTAATTGTTGGAAAGAGCCAAGTCCTGAAGGAGTTTTTTTTTATAAACAACAAATTGTAGGATTCTGACTTTTAATCCAGTCTGCTACCCGCTTTCATTTTATGGGGGGGTTTATCCCATTCACATTCACAGATAAAATTACTATCTCTGTATTTCCTGCCATCTTGTTTACCCACAGTTATATTTTTCTCTTCCCTTTTCCCCTTTCCCTCCTCCTCAGTATTTTGTCACTGATCACTCCCTCCCCCAAATAACCCTTTCCTTTTGCAGCCCCTCCTTTTTATTCCTTTTCCCTTCTACTTCTCTCCCCCCACATTAGCCTAACACTTTTCCCCCTCTTTCCCTCCTACTTATCTTTATAGTGAAACAAGCTTCTCTGTGAAGCTAAATGTGTCTGATATTCACGCTTTGAGCCAAATCTGATGAGAGTAAGATTTGCACAATGCTCGTCCCCCTCTTTTTTTTTTCACTCAATTGCAATAGACCTTTTTTGCCTCCTCATGAGATGTTACCCCGTTTTAACTCCATTTTCTTCTTTTTCCAGTAGAATCATCATTCCTCCTCTAATTTCTTTTTTTTAAAAACCTCACAATAAAATCAAATTATATCTACAACCTCTAAGTATATCCAGGTCCTATGTTCTTCCAGGCCTCAGAGGCTCACAATTTGCCTTTTGGATATCTTACAGCAAACTGCTTAACCAACAGTTTGGAAGTAGGACAAAGTAGGCTAAGACCTTCACAGTAGATTCCCTAGTACATGACCACCACAATACCCTGACTCCCTGCCTCCAACTCCCTACTCTGCAGTCTAGGCTCAGCAGCCTCCCTCCTGTCTGATTGAAACAGACCTTTCCTGAAGTTCTTCCACAACATCTTCTTCTGGAAATTTGTTGTACTCCAAATATTTGTGGTTTCCGTCACTCTTAAAACCAATTTAGAGACTTAATCTGCTATTAATTTGAGGGAAGCTCGGAAGAGGTCACAGAAAGCTGTGTCTGCTCTCTGCCATCTTGGTTCTGCTCCCATGTGTTAATTTTTTTTAAATGATATTAAAATTGTAAGTTTTATTTATGAACCACATTTAATTATTTCATTTTCAACCAAGTAATTTTCACTTTTCTGTTGTGTTCAGCTCTTAATGACCAGTGATTTGATAAATTACAATATGGATTAAACCTCTTCTATGTTGCTATGTTTTCTGTAAGATAAGTCAGACAGGAGCAGCTAGATGGTACAATAGATAGTGCACTGGTCCTGAAGTCAGGGGGACCTGAATTAAAATCTGACCTCAGACACTTAATACTTCTTAGCTGTGTGACCCGGGGCAAGTCACTTTGCACTTAAGCCCAATTGCCTCAGGGAGAAAAAAGATAAGTCAGATATATAAAGACATTGCACCTAAATGGAAACATAGTTCACAGTGTATACTAATGGTAGGAATAAAAAAGGAATTGATGGATTTGTTTTAATCATGTTCCCAGGGGAATGAGAAACATAATTTCTTGGGATACTTAGTTACTATGCTATGTGAACCATTGTAAAGATATTTGCAATTTATGTGTAATATCTGATATAGAATATAAAGTAGAGTAATTCTATGAACAACTTGGATGAGTACATCTAAGGCAAATACACACCTTGATATTCATTCCTTGATTGTAAAGGACATTATGGAGGATGTTAATAGGGAAAAAAAAATCTTTTGCAAATCTATGTTTGGAGATTCAGAAAAAAAAATTTTTTTTGATTATTCAGAAACCTCATGAATATTTTTCTCATAATGAGAAGTTCCTGAATATAGCAAATATTAACCAATATCACAAAAAAAATTGAAATTGATTTTTATTTTAATAGTAAGGAAAAGATTGGTTACTATAATTTCAGAATCATCATATATTAGGAAATCTTTCTTCTCTCTTATTCTAAAACTTAAAACCTTCTTTTATATATTTTCTATTTTTTTTCTTCTTTTGCTCTGGTGTCCAATAAAAATTCTCATCACTTTTCATCTAAATTGTTGGAAGAGTTTCCTAATCTCCTTGCCTTTGGTGTTTCCCTCTCCAGTCCACCATCTACATAGTTGATAAAGTACCAAGGTCAATACTTTAGAAATATTTGCTAGGCAGAAATTAATTGACCAGAATGAATGTCAGTGTGAATAAGAAAAATACTAGCATCATCTAATGAAGGATGAGTAACTATAAAAACACTAGAAAATATAAGAATAATTTCCTTAAAATGGAATTCTTTAATAATTCTTTAACTAAGCAGTTATCTAAAAACAAGAGCCAATATCATATGTAATGGATTTTCAAGTAGAATGAGAAGTAAAGTAAGGATGTCCTTTATTATTACTATTATTTGAGAAAGTTCTTAGAAATGCTAATTGTAGCATTTCTAGACACAAAACAAGAACAAGAACTGAGTGAATAAAGATAAGCCCAGCAGAAACAACATTATTGCTTTTATGCCGATGATGTAACAGTCCATTTAGAGAAACCTAAAGTCATCTAAAAATTAATTTAAACAATAACTTCAACGAAGTTGCAGCATATAAAATAAGTAAATCCACACAAATCATTTGCATTTCTGTGTATTAAAAATAAAACCCAGTAGTAAGAATTAGAAAGATAAATTCCATTTACAATCATTATAGAAGCTTCAAAACACTTGGGTTTACATCTTCTAAGATTTACCCAGGGACCATAAGAATTTTTTAAAGATACTTTTTACACTAATAAAAACAGATTTCAATTTCAATTGCTGTGGGTAGGCAAAGCCAGACTAACAAAAATCACAATACTATCTAGATTATTTTACTAATAAATATTATTGCCATATTAATCAAAATACCTAAGGATTCCTTCATGAGTCTAGGAAAATAGTAACAGAATTTATCTAGAAAAGCAAAAGGTAAATAATCTCAAAGGAAATAATGAAAAAGAACGAGGTTTAATAGCACTGTCTCTGTTTCACCACAAAGCAGTAATGATTAAAAATAGAGAGGTTTATTGAATAAAAAGACAAGGTAGACAGCACATTAAAACAAATGTATGTAGTAACCTCATGTTCAATAAAGTCAAAGACTCCAAATGCTCTGGGAAGAATTCATCTGGTAAAAACTGTCAAGAAAGAAACAATCTGAAAGCATCCTGGAAAAAACTAGGTTTAGATCAATGACTCATACAGCATATCAAAATAAGCTCTATATAACTAAATGACTTAAATATACAATGACTTAATACAGTAACATTTCATGAAATATAGAGATTCCACAAAAATAGACAATATTGATTACATAAAATTTTTACACAAAAAATAAAGAAGCTAAAATTAAATGAAAAACAGTTAAATGGGAAAGCAGTCTTTGCAGCAAGTTTTGATAAAAGCCTCATTTCTATTACACCAGGAATTGATTAAAATTTATTAGAATAACAACAATTTTGAGTTGATAAATGAGAAAAAGTTCTCAAGTAAAGAAATCCAAGTTATTGACAATCATATAAAAATGTTCCCAAGAACTAATAATATTTAATTTATGTAATACAAATATTAATCATATGTTATATTAATAATATGATATTACTAAATAGCCTATTAAAGAAATTTTTTGAGATTCTTTTTCATAGTCATTAGATCATCAACTAGATCAAATTAGATTATTCCCCCCCCCCAAAAAAAAAGAAAATATTGGAGAGACCTGGGTCTACAGGAAACATTGATAATACTGTTGGTGGATCTGTTAATTGGTCTAGTCTAGCCATTCTCAAAATCAATATTATACTATACCCCCAAGTAACTAAACTATGCCTATTCCATTATATCCAACAAGTCTGCCACTAGCCCTAAACCTCAAAGAGAACATAGAAAGAAAAAGACTCATATGTACAAATACAATTATAGGTCTTTTTGTGATGGGAAAAAAACATTCTGAAAACCAAGGAAATATTATTTGGGTTGTGACTAAACAAATTATGTTATATAAATGTAATGGAATAAGATTATACTATCAGTTATGAAATAAAGGAAACCTGTCAAGATTTGTAGGAGCTGAGTGAAGTGAATGGAACAATTTGTACAAGGATTATATTGTATACAATATTGTAAAAACAAACCCTTTTTAAAATCTTAAAAACTTGAATCAACCACAGTTCCAAAAGATCAGTGATGAAACTTGCTTTCTACCTCTTGAAAGGGAAATGATGGCGTACAGCTGCAAAGTGAGATGCACATTTTTGGGCATGGTCAGTATGGGAATTCATTTGCTTGACTAAGCATAGAATAGTAGTAGACTTGAAGTTAGGAAGACTTATCTTCCTGATTTCGAATCTGAACTGAGATACTTGCTAACCCTGGTCAAGTGCCTTAACCCTGTTTATCCCAAATCCTTATCCACAAAATGAGCTGGAGAAAGAAATAGGAAATCATTCCAGTATCTTTGTCAAGAAAACCCCAGATTATCATGTCTTTAAGAGTTTGCCTCGCCTGAAAATAAGTGAACAAGAAGATTGTATGTAACCTTATACTTTAACTCACTTGAAAACTGTTCTCAGCTTTTCATTTTAATATTCTAATCCTAAACTCTGTTATAGTATATATTTAAGTTATTCTTATTCAGTTGGTTTTTTGAGTTCATTATCTTTTGTTATGAAAAACTCAGATTATAGGAGTTCCAAAAAAAAAAAAAAGTAAAGCACTATGTAAAATAAAGGTCACTAAAAATGTAACATTGGCCTGCTTGCTGTTCTTTGCATATGACATTCTCTCTTCCCTCTTCATTCCTTTCCCTTGGCAATCCCTCATTCTTGCAATGCCTTCTTTTTTTCATTTCTGTCTCCTACCTTCCTTGGTTTCCTTGAAAATTTAGCTCATATGCCTCATTTTCTGCAAGAGACCTATCCCTTTTTTACCTCAATCCTCTCTACTGCTTCAGAGCCTTTCTTCTGAAACTACCTTTTATTTACACTACACACACACACACACACACACACACACACACACACACACACACACACACACAGTTGTTTTTGTGTTTTCTCTTGCATTGGAATGAGAAATCTTAGAATTATACAGAAACCAAAAAACAAGACATTCTCATTGTGGAAAGGGTAAGAAACAGTTCAGTATGACTGGAATTAGAGAAATAAAGATAGAGGAAAGCAGAGTTCTGGAAGATAAGACTGGAAATTTATTTTGTGGCACAATTTTCAGTGGAACTTGAAAATCAAGCCAGAGTTTGGATTCCATTTGTTAGGTTATCATGGAAGGCAAAAAAAAAAAATTATCAGTGTTGTATGGGATGTTTTGGAGAGGAGAACATCTATAGGCAAGGCAGTGGGAGTGAAGAAGTGATAAATTTGAGAGATTTTTAAAGATAATATCCCTTTTGTTATATATAACTAAAACTCATTAGATAGTGCATATTGTAAATTAAATGTGCAACTGGCATAATCAGAATTCTTCAGTCTTCCAGAGTTCTTTTTCTTTCTTTTATTATTATTATTGTAGTTTTTTATTGACAAAACATATGCATGGGTAATATTTCAACATTGACCCTTGCAAACACTTCTGTTCCAACTCTTCCCCTCCTACCCTCCACTCCCTGCCCTAGATGGCAAGCAGTCCCATACATGTTAAACATATTAAAATATATGTTAAATACAGTATATGTGTACATGTTTATACATTTCTCTTGTTGTACAAGAAAAATCGGATTTAGAAAGGTAAAAATAATCTGGGAAGAAAAAACAAAAATGAAAGCAAACAACAACAGAAAGAGTGCAAATGCTATGTTGTGGTTCACACTCATATTCCAGTGTTCTTTCACTGTTCTATTCATCACTGATCACTTGGAACTGAATTGGATCCTCTTAATACCAAAGATAGCCACTTCCATCAGAATTGATCCTAGTATTATTGTTGAAATGTACAATGATCTCCTGGTTCTATTCATTTCAGTTAGCATCAGTTCATGTAAGTCTCTCCAAGCCTCTCTAATCCTGCTGATCATTTCTTACAGAATAGTATTCCATACCATTCATATATCATAATTTATTCAGCTGTTCTCCATTCAATTTCCAGTTTCTAGCCACTACAAAAAGGGCTGCCACAAACATTTATTGCACATACAGGTCCCTTCCCCTTCTTTAATATCTCTTTGGTATATAAGAGCAGTAGTAACACTTTCAGATCAAAGGGTATGCACAGTTTGATAACTTTTTGAGCATAGTTCCAAATTGCTCTCCAGAATGATTGGATCTGTTCACAACTCCACCATGAATGCATCAGTATCCCAGTTTTCCCACATCCCCTCCAACATTTGTCATTATCTTTTCCTGTCATCTTAGCCAATCTGACAAGTGTGCAGTGATATCTCAGAGTTTTTCTGATCAATAATGATTTGGAACACATTTTCATATGAGTAGAAATCGTTTCAATTTCATCATTTGAAAATTGTCTGTTCATGTCCTTTGATCATTTATCAATTGGAGAATGGCTTGATTTCTTATAGAGTCAATTCTTTATATATTTTGTAAATGAGGCTTTTATCAGTTTATTTGCTTCCCTTTTAATCTAGTATGCATTAGTTTTGTTTCTACAAAACTTTTTTAACTTGATATAATCAAAAGTGTCTATTTTGTAATCAATAATGATCTCTAGTTCTTCTTTGGTCACAAATGTCTTCCTCCTCCACAAGTCTGAGAAGTAAACTATCCTATGTTCTTCTAATTTATTTATAATATCATTTTTTATGCCTAAATCATGAGTTCATTTTGATCTTATCTTGGTGAATGATGTTAAGAGTGTTTCAGTGCCTAGTTTCTGTCATACTAATTTCTAGTTTTCTCAGAAGTTTTTGTCAAATAGTGAATTCTTATTCGAAAAGTTGGGGTCTTTGGGTTTGCCAAACACTAGATTGTTATAGAGTTATTGAGTATTTTGTCCTATGGACAATCTATTCCTTTTTTCCCCCCATTTTTAAAATGTGCTTTATTTATTTATTTAAATAGCTTTTTATTTACAAGTTATATGCATGGGTAATTTTACAGCATTGACAGCTGCCAAACCTTTTGTTCCAGTTTTTCCCCTCTTTCCCCCCATTTCCTCCCCTAGATGGCAGGATGGCCAGTAAATAGTAAATATATTCAACTATAAATTAAATACAAAATAAATATACATGACCAAACCGTTATTTTGCTGTACAAAAAGAATCGGATGCTGAAATATTGTACGATTAGCCTGTGAAGGAAATCCAAAATTCAGGCAGGCAAAAATATAGGGATTGGGAATTCAATGTAATGGTTCTTAATCATCTCCCAGAGTTCTTTCGCTAGGTGGAGCTGGTTCAGTTCATTACTGCTCCATTGGAAGTGATTTGGTTCATCTCATTGCTGAAAATGGCCAGGTCCATCAGAATTGATCATCATATAGTGTTGTTGTTGAAGTATATAATGATCTCCTGGCCCTGCTCGTTTCACTCAGCATCGGTTCTTGTAAGTCTCTCCAGGCCTTTCTAAAATCATTCTGTTGGTCATTTTTACTGAACAATAATATTCCATACTATTCATATACCACAATTTATTCAGCCATTCTCCAATTGATGGGCATCTACTCAGTTTCCAGTTTCTGGCCACTACGAAGAGGGCTGCCACAAACATTCGTGCACATAGAGGTCCCTTTCCCTTCTTTAAGATTTCTTTGGGATATAAGCCCAGTAGTAACACTACTGGATCAAAGTGTATGCACAATTTGATAACTTTTTTGAGCATTGTTCCAAATTGCTCTCCACAATGGTTGGATGTATTCACAATTCTACCAACAATGTATTAGTGTCCCTGTTTTCCCACATCTCCTCCAACATTCCACATTATCTTTCCCTGTAATTCTAGCCAGTCTGACAGGTGTGTAGTGGTATCTCAGAGTTATCTTAATTTGCATTTCTCTGATTAATAATGACTTGGAGCATTTTTTCATATGGCTAGAAATAGTTTCATTTTCTTTGTCAGAGAATTGTCTATTCATATCCTTTGACCATTTATCAATTGGAGAATGGCTTGATTTCTTATAAATTAGAGTCAATTCTCTATATATTTTGGAAATGAGTCCTTTATCAGAACCTTTGACTGTAAAAAATATTTTCCCAGTTTATTGCTTCCCTTTTAATCTTGTCTGCATTAGTGAAGAATATATTCCACTGATTAACAAGTATATTTCTTAGCCAATACGAAATGGTTTTGGTGACCACTGCTTTATAATATAGTTTTAGATCAGGTACAGCTAGGTCATGTTTATTTGATTTTTTTTTTCATTAGTTCCCTTGAAATTTTTGCCTTTTGTTCTTTCATATGAATTTTGTTGTTATTTTTTCTAGGTCATCAAAATAGTTTCTTGGGAGTCTGGTATAGCACTAAATAAATAGATTACTTTAGGTAGTATTGTCATCTTTATCATATTCTCTCGACCTATCCAAGAGCACTTAATATTTTTCCAGTTGTTTAGATCTGACTTTATTTGTGTGGAAAGTGTTTCATTATTTTGCTCATATATTTCCTAACTTTCCTTTGGCAGATAGATTCACAAATATTTGATATTATTGACAGTTATTTTAAATGGAATTTCTCTTTGTATCTCTTGCTGTTGGATTTTGTTAGTGATGTATAAAAATGCCGAGCATTTATGTGGATTTATTTTGTATCCTGCAACTTTGCTAAAGTTGTGGATTATTGCTAGTAGCTTTTTAGTTGATTCTCTGGATTCTCTAAGTATACCATCATTATCATCTGCAAAGAGTAATAATTTGGTTTCCTTATTACCTACTCTAATTCCTTTAGTCTCTTTTTCATCTCTTATTGCCAAAACTAGCATTTCTGATACAGTATTGAATAGTAATGGTGATAGGGGGCAATCCTGTTTCACTCCTGATTTTATTGGCAGTGGTTCCAGTTTATCACCATTACATATGATGCCTATTGATGGTTTTAAATAAATGCTACTGACTTTTAAGGAAAAGTCCATTTATTCCTTTAGTCTCTAGTGTTTTTAATAAGAATATGTATTGGGTTTTATCAAATGTTTTTTCCGCATTTATTGAGATGATCATATGGTTTTTGTTAATTTGGTTATTGATATAGTCAATTATGTTAATAGTTTTCTTAATATTTAACCAGCCCTGCATTCCTGGTATAAATCCTACTTGGTCATAGTGTATTATCCTGGGAATGATTTTCTGCAATCTTTTTGCTAGTATTTTATTTAAGGTTTTTGCATTAATGTTCATTAGGGAGATTGGTCTATAATTTTCTTTCTCTGTTTTAATCCTTTCTGGTTTAGGTATCAATACCACATCTGTATCATAAAAGGAATTTGGTAGGACTCTTTCATTCCCTATTTTTTCAAATAATTTATATAGCATTGGAGTTAATTGTTCTTTAAATGTATGGTAGAATTCATGTAAATCCATCTAGTCCTGGGGATTTTTTCTTAGGAAGTTGATTAATAGCTTGTTCTATTTCTTTTTCTAAAACGGGACTATTTAACCAATTTACTTCTTCCTCTGTTAATCTAGACAAGCTATGTTTTTGAAGGTATTCATCCATTTCATTTAAGTTATCAAACTTATTGGCATAAAGTTGGCCAAAGTAACTCCTAATTATTGCTCTAATTTCCTCTTCATTAGTGGCAACTTCTCCCTTTTCATTTTTAAGACTAATAATTTGATTTTCCTCTTTCCTTTTTCTAATCAAATTTTTCCAGGGGTTTATCTGTTTTGTTGGTTTTTTCATAGAACCAACTTTTACTTTTATTTATTAATTCAATAGTTTTTTTTTAACCTTAATTTTATTAATCTCTCCTTTTATTTCTAGAATTTCAAATTTAGTATTTGATTGGGGGTATTTAATTTGCTCTTTTTCTAGCTTTTTTAGTTGCAAGCCTAGTTCATTGGTTTTCTCTTTCTCTATTTTGTGCAAGTAGGCCTCTAGAGATATAAAATTTACCCTAATAAGCAGTAATAACTGCTTTGGCTTCATCCCACATTATTGTCCTTCTCTTGGGTAAAATTACTAATGGTGTCTGTGATTTGCTGTTTTACTCAATCATTCTTTAAAATGACATTATTGAGTTTACAATTACTTTTTGTTCTATTTTCACCTGGCTTTTTATTGAATGTAATTTTTATTGCATTGTGATCTGAAAAGTATGCATTTACTATTTCTGCCTTTCTGCATTTGAATTTAAGGTTTTTATGTCCTAATATATGATCAATATGAAGTGCCGAAAAGAAAGTGTATTCCTTTCTGTCTCCATTTAGTTTTCTCCACAGATCTATCATACCTAACTTTTCTAGTATTCTATTTACCTCTTTAACTTCTTTCTTATTTATTTTGTGGTTTGATTTATCTAGTTCTGAGAGTGCAAGGTTGAGATCTCCTACTATTATAGTTTTGCTGCCTATTTCTTCTTGCAGCTCTCTTAACTTCTCCTTTAGGAATTTAGATGCTATACCAGTTGGTGCATATATGTTTAATATTGATATTGCTTCATTATCTATGCTACCCTTTAGCAAGATATAGTGCCCTTCCTTATCTATTTTAATTAGATCAATCTTTGCTTTTCCTTGATCTGAAGCATAGTAGATTCTGCTCCAGCCTTTTACCTTTACTCTGTATGTATCGTCTTGCTTCAATTGTGTTTCTTGTAAACAACATATTGTACGATTTTGGCTTTTAATCCAATCTGCTATCCACCTCCACTTTATGGGGAAGTTTAGCCCATTCACATTTATGGTTAAAATTACTAATTCTGTATTTCCTGCCATCTTGTTAATCTCAGATTATGCTTTTCTCTTTCCTTTCCCCTTACTCCCCTTCCCAATATTAAACTTGTGAGCACCACTTGTCCCTCAAAGTCCTCCCTCTTTAGGATCCCTTCCCTTCTCCTTAGAGTCCCTCCCCTTTCCCTTCTATTTAGCCTATTACTTCCCTTTTTTCACTTTTCTCCTCCTGCCTTTCAATGAGGTGGGAGAAGTTTCTCTGTAAATGGAATATGTCTAATATTTTCTCTTTGAGCCAATTCTGATGAGAGGAAGATTCATACTATGTTCACCTCCCTACCCCCCCTTCTTTCCCTCAGATACAATAGATTTCCTTTGCCTCTCTGAGAGATGTAGTACTTCCACTTTTCCCTTTTTCTGGTACAATTTCCTTTCTACCTCTAGATTCTTTTCTATTTTATAACAGTAAAATTAAATTATACATGTATTCTTTATGTATACTTATAACAGAAATATAGTTCCCAAGGTTTCTTTCTACCTTTTTATGCATCTCCTGAGTCTGATATTTGGAGGTCAAATTTTTTTGTTTAGTTCTGATTTTTTCATTAGAAATACATGGAATTCCCTTATTTCATTGAATGTCCATCTTCTTCCCTGGAAGAAAATGCTCAGTTTGCCTGGGTGAGTTATTCTTGATTGCATACCAAGTTCCTTAATCTCTTGGAATATCAGATTCCAGGTCCTGAGATCCTTTAATATGGTTGCTGCTAGAATACTGAGTAATCCTTATTGTGACTGCTCTGTATTTGAATTGTTTTTTTTTTTTTTTTTCTGGCTGCTTGTTGTTCTGATAGTTCTGGAATTTAGTCACAATATTTCTTGGAGTTTTGATTTTGGGATCTTTTTCAGTAGGTGATTGATAAATTATTTCAATGTCTATTTTACCTTCTGTTTCTATAATATCTGGGCAGTTCTCTTTGATGATTTCCTGAAAAATAGTGTCTATGCTCTTTTTTTCATCATAGTTTTCAAGAAGTCCAATAATTCTCAGATTATCTCTCCTAGATTTATTTTCCAGGTCTGTTGTTTTCCCAAGTAGGTATTTAACAATTTTTTTTCTATTTTTTTTCTTTTTTTCTTTTTTTTTTTTTTTTGGTTTTGCTTGACTGATTCTTGGGGTCTCCTCAAATCATTCATTTCCATTTGTTCAATTCTGATTTTTAATGAATTATTTTCTATATTTATTTTTTAAATTTCTTTTTGTAATTGTATGATTGAGTTTTTAAATGAGTTGTTTTGTTCTATGGAATTTTTTTCCAGTTTGCCAATTTTATTTTTTAAGGAGCTATTTTCTTTTTCCAATTCACTAATTCTGTTTTTCAGGGAATTGATTTCTTTATCCACTCTATCTTTTAATGAGTAACTTGACATACTCATTAGTCCCTCTTGCAAAGCTTCCTTTTCCTTTCCCCATTTTTCTTCTAACTCTCTTTTAAGGGCCTTTTAAATTTCTTCTATGAGAGCCTTGTGTGATGGGAACCAGATTATATCACCATTTGGGGCTTCATCCTTATGTGTGGGACAGTGACCTTTACTCACATTGAAATCAGAGACTCTCTAGGTAAAAAAAAAATGGGGATTTATTATGATCTCTCCAGAAATGGCAACTCCTAACAGACAAAGTATCAGTAGAGGAGTGCAAAGCACAAACTGCAATACAAGATTAAATAGATCCTATATGTAGAAGACCCCTCCCTGCCCCCCTCGCCCCCCCCCCCCCCCCACTCCTTTTCTGACCTTTTCTCCCATTGTCTGGGGGAATCCAGGCTTACATTCTAAATGTGGAAATGCATCCTAGAAACAAAAGAATATTAGTAAATAACAAACTCTTAATTTAATTTTTCCCTAGAGAACTGTTATATAAGCAGATATCTTAGAAGAGAATATTCTGTTACCTAAATTCTTATAGCTCTCATTACCTTTAAAAGAAGTACTTAAATACTCATTAAGAAGTGGGGGGAAACAGGAAGGGGAATGTTCATTTAAGACAATCAAATACCTGCAGCTTTTTAGTTGTAGTTCAACTTATTATTACAAAGTCTCAAGTCACAGTTAGGACATGGTTCAGAGCCACAATCCCATGAGAGGTCTTCACTCAGTTTATCCTGTTTACTTAGTTTTCATTTTTGTCACCATATAAAGAGGCATTATAATATTATTTTTGTTCATATGGGTCTTTGTCCTTTTTCTTTTAACTTGTCAACCTGAAATTTTAATGAAAGCAGTAAACACAACAGAAGGGACATCTTTATTGGGACAGAAGACTTGCAGCTTGTGTACTCACAGGAAATGCTAGAGTACCCAAGGACCAGGGCTGGAAACAGAGCTTATATAAAGTATCAAGGCAGGAAAATGACAAGATTGCCAATGGGAGGGGTTAATTATCTCAGTTTCATCAGATAATTTGTTTTGTTTATCTTGCAAAAGTCCAGAAAGCTTGGGTATCTGGGGAGGGGAGAGTTTGGGAGATTTGCATAATAATCAGAAGCCTCTCTGACAATGTCTGATCAGACCCATGCAATTTATTGGCCTGGGAATCAAAACCAGGTCAGGATCAGTCAGTTCTCAGTAAAATGTGTTTGTCAACTTCTTTCTAGTAGTTAGTTATAGTATTACAGGGACATCACAGTTTAGCAATAATTCCAAATTGCTTTCCAGAATAACTAAACCAGTCAATAGTATATTAGCATACGTATTTCCCCACAGGCCCATTGATTGTCATTTTCTTTTGTTACCCTAACCAATTCATTGTTTGTGAGGTGGAACCTCAAAGTGCTTTAATTTTCATTTCTTTACTTATTGTTATTATTATTAAAATAATTTTTCATCCATTTTTGATAGCTTGTATTTCTTCCATTGAAAAATTGCCTCTCCATCTTATTTGACTCTATCATTGTATTTTAACCCTGAGCCTAAATCACTAGTTTGTACTAAATTAGATTTGAGCTAAAATACTTAATATGTAATTGCATAAATTATTTCAATCTTTACTTCATAAGATAGTTGTCAGAAGAAAAAAATATGAGATATTACATATTGAAATGATTTTTAAATGATCACAAATTATATAAACATAAAATAGTAATTACTATTCTCTTTAAACAATTTCCTGAATTTGTATAGTTTGTATCTTCTTCTACATGCCTAATACTTTATTACATTGAGCAGAACTTTTTAAAGTAATACTGAAAACAAAACAAAATAAAACTTTGTCTTAGCTAAACTGTCTTATAAAAGTTACTGAATTACTTTCTGTTATTCAATATTGGAGTTGATGGGGTAAATAAAACACATAGGGAGGAGCAATTGATCTGAGAAGGCTTCTGTTGAATTTAAGTGAATTTAACTATTCCCAGATACAAGTAGGGAAGAAAATTGACAGGCTTATCTTATCCTTAAATGTCTTTTGTTGTCCTATAATGGACCTTAGTTGCAATGGGCTCTTTTTGAATCCTTGCATTCTTTGCATTTAACAATCTTGCATTGTTAAACATTATCATGACCTCACAGTTGCTGTATCCAATCAGAGGAGCAAGTTGGAAATGTCAACCTCAGAAATTATTTTTCTCCTATAAAATAATTTATTGGCTCCCTATTTCTTTGCTAACTCCTTTTTGGGAATTTAGTATACCAATAAATGGCATAATAATAAAATCTTTGACTTTTGATTTGGAGATGGTCTAAGCAAAAATTGCTGGGAAAATTGGAAAATAGTAGAAACTAGGTACTGAAATGGGTTTATGATTTAGATATAAAGGATAATTAGGAGAGCAAGGGATAGTCTACCTGTTGGATCTCTGGAGAAAGGAGGAATTTATAGCTAAAGAAGTAGAAAACATTATGAAATGCAAAATGGATCATTTTGATTATATTAAATTAAAAAGATTTTGCATAACCAAAGCCATTGCAGCCAAGATTAGAAGGGAAGCAAAAAGTTGGGAAAACTTTTTGCAGCCAGTTTTTCTGATAAAGGGCTCATTTCCAAAATATAGAGAGAGAGCTCACTCAAATTTATAAGAATACAAATCATTTCTCAATTGATAATTGATCAAAGGATATGAATAATTTTCAGGTGAAGAAATTAAAGTCATTTCTAGTCTTATGAAAAAAATGCTCTAAATCACCATTGATTAGAGAAATACAAATTAAGACAACTCTGAGATACCACTTTATACCTCTCAGATTGGTTAGGATGACAGGAAAAGGTAATATAATAAATGTTGGATGAGATGTAAAGAAACTGGGACACTAATACATTGTTGTGGAGTTATGAAATGAACCAACCATTGTGGAGAACAATTTGGAACTGTGTCCTGAGAGCTATACAACTGTGCACACCTTTTGATCCAGCAATCTCACAACTGGTTGAAGAGATCATAAAAAAAGGGGAAAAAGGACCAATATATGCAAAAATATTAGTAGCAGCTCTTTTTGTAGTGGCAAGGAACTGGAAATTGAGTGAATGTCCAGCAGTTGGGGAATGGCTGAATGAGTTATGGTATATAAAAATAATGGAATATTATTGTTTTATAAGAAATGATGAGCAGGCTGATTTTAGAAAATCCTGGAAAGACCTACATGAATTGATGTTCAGTGAAGTAGGAGAACATTGTACATAGTAACAGTAAAATTATGTGATGATCAACTGTGATGGACTTGGCGATTTTCAGCAATTCAGCAATTCAAGGCAATTCCAACGGACTTGGAATGTAAAGTGCCAATTACATGGAGAGAGAAAACTATGGAGATTTAATGTGAATGGAAAATGCCAATCACATCCAGAGAAAAACTATAGAGATTTGATGTGGGTGGAAGCATAGTATCTTCACCTCTTTCTCTTCCTTCCCCTCCTTCCCCCCTGCTCTCCTTCCCCCTTCCCTCCTCTCCTTTTCCTCCATGCCCCCTTCCTCTCCCCTTTCTTCTCCTTCTTCCTTCCTTCCTTCCTCCCTCTCTCCTTCCTTCCTTCCTTCCTTCCTTCCTTCCTTCCTTCCTTCCTTCCTTCCTTCCTTCCTTCCTTCCTTCCTTCCTTCCTTCCTTCTTTTCTTCTTTCCTTCCTCCCTCTCTCCCTCCTTCCTTCCTTCCTTCCTTTCTTCCTTCCTTCCTTCCTTCCTTCTTTCCTCCCTCCCTCCCTCCCTCCCTCTCTCCCTCCCTTTCTCCCTCCCTCCTTCCTTCCTTCCTTCCTTCCTTCCTTCCTTCCTTCCTTCCTTTCCTTCCTTCCTTCCTTCCTTCCTTCCTTCCTTCCTTCCTTCCTTCCTTCCTTCCTTTGTCTTTTATTTTCCTTTTTAATAAAGGATTTTAAAGGATTGTACATATTTAACCTATGTCAGATTGTTTGCTGTTTTTCAGAGGGGAAAATAAGGCAGGCAGGAAGAAAACTTTAGAACACAAAATTTTACAAAAATGAATGTTGATGCTAAGTGAAATGAGTAGAACCAGGAGATCATTATATACCTCAACAACGATAATATATGAGGATGTATTCTGATGGAAGTGGATTTCTTCGACAAAGAGATCTAACTCAGTTTCAATTGATCAAGGATGGACAGAAGCAGCTACACCCAAAGAAAAAACACTGGGAAATGAATGCAAACTGCTTGCATTTTTGTCTTTCTTCCCAGGTCATTTTTACCTTCTGAATCCAACTCTTCCTGTGCAACAAGAGAACTGTTTGGTTCTGCACACATATATTGTATCTAGGATATACTGCGACATATTTAACTTGTGTAGGACTGTCTGCCATCTGGGGGAAGAGGTAAAGGGAGGGATGGAAAAAGTCGGAACAGAAGTGAGTGCAAGGGATAATGTTGTAAAAAAAAATTACCCAGGCATGGGCTCTGTCAATAAAAAGTTATATAAAAAAATGAATGTTGAAAACTTTCTTTACATATATTGGAAAAATAAAATATCGGAAAAATTTTAAAAGACTAAGTTTTCATAATGACCTTTGAATTTAGATAATCCTGCCCACATCTGAGACATGCCAAGTCACTATACCACACTTTGCAGGACAACTATTGGGTTATTATAGATAATGCCTCATAAACATCAGTATAATCTTTAGTAGTTTAAAACATAAGAAACATGGAAAGCTCTGTTCTGGCTATTAAAAAACTCCCTGTTTTCTCTATGCTATTGCTGTATCTGTAACTTTTCCTATCTCTGGAAGAATCAGAACAGTTAAGCAAGAAATCTCCTTTTAACCAAGGAAACTTTTCCCTTACATTCTCATTTGGAACCAGGAGTGACACTTGATTATGATCCTGGCTTTTATTCACATATGTGAGGCAAACAACATTTCCTTATTTAATTCATTATACCAAGCAGGATGCAAGGGTTCTGAATGTTCCAGTCATTCATTTTATCCAGCATCCATAAAAAGAAAATGCTCCTGCTTCTCCCTCTCTTCCATACAAAGTAGCATAAGCAAAGGGCTCCTGTAGCATCTGTAAGTCTGTTCCTTGATGTCAACAGACCTATGCTGCCATATTAATCATTCTGAGATTTTCTGCAATAATATTCTATCACTAGGTATACAATCCAAAAGAAGAGTCTTAACTTGATGGTGAGAATGTTAAGGAGTCAGTGAAAAATGAGATGACCCCATCATAAAAGCACTTGATATAATTCTTGCACATAATTATAATAATTCATATTTATAGTTATATAAAGTTTATTAAAGTGTTTTCTTTTGAACATATCTGTGAGATAGGTAATATTATGACCCCTGTTTCTTACAGATGACTTAGAGAGTTTACAGGTGGTCATGAGAACTAACGATATATTGGCTAGAAAAAGTATCTCAGAATCAAGACCTGGCTTCAAGTCTGTCTCTGTCTCTGTCTCTGTCTCTGTCTCTGTCTCTGTCTCTGTCTCTCTCTCTCTCTCTCTCTCTCTCTCTCTCTCTCTCCTCTCTCTCTCTCTCTCTCTCTCACACACACACACACACAAACACACAGTATTGACCCTGGGAAAAAAATCATTAAATCTCTCAGTGCCCTGACAAATCTGAGAATAAAGTTCAGAGCAGTTGCTCTGTACTCAGCATTGTTAAAAGTAATATTTTTACTGGTTATCCTCCAAATGACCCATCTTACACAGCTAAGTGAATATCAGAGATGAATGAATATTTGCTAATAGTTCTAATTAGCACAAAAGAATGTAAGAAAAATTAGTCTCAAGGAAATAGTACTGGAAATAGGGCAGTCACTGAAGAAAGGATGCAGTAGTGAGAAACCTCACTTTGAACTAGGGTTTTTGTTCTGGAAATGGTTAACAAAAAACACCTGTAGCACTAGATAAAGGCCTTGGACTATGGGAAAAGACCAAAAGAAATAATGACCAGTGAAGTGAAGACTAGAAGATGGTTTTAATGGGTTTTTGTTTTGTTCTAATTCATAGGTAACGTAACAATAAAGCATCTATTATTTACTTGGGAGGCTTAGTAGATATAATATTGTAAAAAGAAGATTCTTAATTTTTTCCTAAATAATTCCTTTTGATTAATTTTGTAATATGCAAGTTTTAATTTTATACTCTTCTTGTTCCCAAAAGGTAAGTAATTTAATGAGGAAATTCATACAAAGCAAATATATAAAAAAACTATCCACAACAAGGACAGAACCTTTCAGATACTTTGAAAAAGAATCAATAATCCAGGTGATCTAAACTTAATTTCAGCCTAAAGTGGCTGTATTTTATACCCATCAAGAAAAAATTTGTCTTTTTGTCTATAAGTTTTAATGTTGCATAATTAAACTTATTTTCTAACGTTTTATGAGATAAAGTTAAATGGATGATCAAATATAAGAATATAAGAAAACAAACTAAAATATATGCAGTAATCTAATCACTGATCTTTTTTTGGAACTTCTAATTTCCTCTGAGCAAAATACAATGCAGAATAAATTTACTAGAAATATATAAAAATGAATTTTTCTGACAGTTGTTATGGTTCCCCAAATATTTCTGGTCAAAATTACCTTTGACTTTTTAGATCTATAGTAGCAGTTACAAGCAGAACTTTATTATTATTTTTTTAATATAGGAAATATTGTTCACCTAAGGAAAAAAAATAGTCCAGAGAATCTTGTGATGCTTCATTGTATTTCTCATGCAGAAATCAAGGTTCTATTCTGGCTGGACTACACTATTAGATAGGCTATAACTAGCAAACCACTTCTGGAAACTTGGACTATTTTTCATCAAGTACTTCTTATCCAAGGGTCCATAATCATTTGTCTTAACTACCACATCATAGGTTTTGATGAGCTTGAGTATGTGTCAGTGCTAAGATATTCTGCTGCTGTCTATAGCTGGCTCCCTCATTGTTTTAGTCTTATTACAAAGATATCAAAGTTCATGAATCCAAAGTGTTTTATTCTTCATAGTAATTTACTTATTATTATATGACATTTAAGCAGATGAAAACCTTAATGTCCTATGAGAAATGATGAGCAGGTTAGTTTCAGAAAAGACTGAACCAGTAATGTAAGTAAGCAGAACCAGGAGAACATTGTACACAGTAATAGCAGGATTATGTGATGATCAGCTATAACAGAGTTAGCTCTTTCAGAAGTGTGGTGATCCAGGACAATCCCTGTAGACTTGGGTTGGAAAATGGTCATATGCATGCAGAGAGAGAACTATGAAACCCAAATGTGAATTGAAGCATAGTATTTCACCCATTTTATTTGATTGTTTTTTCTTTCTTATGTTTTTTTTTCTTTCTCTTTGGTCTAGCTTTTCTTGCACAATATGGCAAGTTTGGAAATACTTTTAGAAGGATTGTATATGTTTATCTCATATCAAACTGCTTGCTATGTTGAAGGGGGAGGTAGTAGGGAAGGAAAGAAGAAAAAAAATTAGAACACAAAATCTTACAGAAATGAATGTTGAAGATTATGAGACAAAAAGTTTAAGAACCAGTGATCTACACTATTAAAATTATCTAATTCCTAGCCAACTGCTTATTTGCATACCATTTTTGTCATCAAATTCGTCTGCTCTAGAATTCTAAAGTTAGCAGCTTACATCTATTGATGGACTTAATTCATCTTAGACTGCATTAAATCAGCACTCTACTTTCTACATTGAAGTGTCATAGAGTGACTGTTCAAATTAGAGGTATGTAATACAAAAATTGAAAGCTCATGAAATTTTTTCAAAATAAACTAAACAGTATTAAAGTGATCTATATACCAATGTGGGAAATAAATAAAAATCAACTACAATACACAACTATTTTTAAAAATATAAATTTTGGTCAACAAATAATGAAAAAGTTTCTTTTTAGGTCACAATAACATAGCTTATAAGTAAACTTGCTAAAATCTTCCAACATAATAGTTATCATAGTATAATAACTACTATCAAAGTGAAGATAAAGCTGGTCAACCATGTAAATCAGATTTATAGGTCCCCCCTTTTTAACTTTCTATGTATTGAGCTTTTTTTTTTTTGAAATTTATTTTTAAAAAGCTAGTGTGGGAAAAAATTTGACATAAAGTCACAGAAAAGAACAACTATTTAAGAAATGTGTTTCTAGCCATATAAAATAACACAAACCTTTAAACTCCAGGAAGATATGATCGATTAATTAGAATTTATTAAGTACCTACTATTATCAGGCTGTGATAAATACGACAAATGCTGAGAGTATTTTTTAAAAAGTCCCTGCCTTCAAGGAGCTTTATATTTTACAAGTTCTTAGGTAAATCATTGTGATTGGGGAAAAGGGATGTACTAATATCTGGGGGTAACATAAAAATGTCTTTTGAAGGAGGTGGCACTTAAATTGAGCCTTAAAGGGAAACAGGAGTTTAGAGAGAAGGCTTGAGGACAGAGAACTAGGCATAGAGTTCTTGTATTAAATGCTTGTATTAAATGCATGGAGAAGGAAGAAAGAGAAAAAGAAAAAAAAATATGTATATGGAACAGAAATTAGGCCAGTTTTTCTGGTACTTATATAGTGGAGAATAATATATAATCAGTCTGGAAAGGCAGGCTGGAGCCATACAGTAAGGGGCTTTAAATGCCAGAGGTAATAATTCTTTTGGCAAATGGAGAGCCACTAAAGCTTCTTGAGCCAAAGGGTAATATGATGGCCAGACTTGTGATAGAATCTTATCTTGCTATTTATACTGTACATACTATTTTATGCAAGTGGCATAGTAGAAAGAATATTGGACTAAGAGTTAAAATGTTTGCTATGTGTGAGCCTGAACAAATTCTTTAGCTTCACTGGGTCTCAATTTCCTTTTTTGTTTAATTTTTTTTTTTTACTAGTGTGATTTCTGAGTTCTCTTATAGTCTGTTGCCTATAATTATATGTAAAACTGGTCAGGTTACAAAAAAATGGTGATTTTTTAAAAAATTCCACATTTTTTAACTAAAGTGGAGAATACACAGAAAAACACTAATTTACTATGGAAATAATATATGTTCCTTCTACAAGCAGCATCAATTGTTAACATACTGACTTTCTAAAAAAGAAGTCTAACAAAATGTCAATAAATTAAAAAATATTATCTGTTATGATACCAGAAATATTTGATTAATCCAAACACATATCAAAAATGAAAGCCATTAAAATTCCCTAAAGTATTTTCTTTGGATTTAGTAACAGAAAACAGCCCAGTTGAGAGATGGCATGGCCTATTATAAAAAGCCCTGGATTTAGAGTTAGAATTCTACATTCAAATCTTGATCTGGTTACTTCCCATATGGTCCTTGGAGAAATTATCATATCTGTGGACCTCATCCAGTTTAGTATTGGGATTTCTTTGAACTATATCAATATCAACAATCTTGTTTTAGATTTAGACATAAACAACAGTTATTGGTACTTTTTTTTAAAGTACATATATTTATTTTTATTTATTCTCTTCATATTTGCTTTATATATAATTATGCTTATCTGCCTCAGTAATATGCAAGTAGGGATTATTTCCTTCATTTTATTTGTATATAGTCTCTGGGATCCAATATAAAGTCTTATGGTTTTCAAAATCTCTCTCAACCTGACCCTCTTTACTTTTCCATTCTCTTTAGACCTCAGTCCCAGCCATGGAGTTTGTGCTTTAGCCATCTTGCTGTTTTCTGCACTAAGCATTCCACCTCCAAACTAGACATTTTCACTAGCTGTACACAATCCCTAGAATTCTCTCCCTTCATCTCCATCTCCAGGCTTCCCTGGCTTTAAGTCTCAGCTAAAATCCCATCTTCTGTAAGAAGCCTTTCCTGATTCTTTTAAAGCTGTTGCCTTTCCTCTACTGATTATTTCCAATATATATTCCATATATATTTTGTTTGAAAACATTTGCTTACATTTTGCCCTGTGAGAGCAGGTATTATTTTTGCCATTCTTTGTATCCCCAGGCACAGTGTGTATCACATATTAGGAACTTTAAAATACTTAGGACCTCACTCATGCTTTTGTTTCTAGATATTTGGTTTACACTGAAAATCAGGTGGGTCTGAGCTAAAGTTAGCTGTTAGTATGTTATGGTACATTAGCTTTTTTACAGACCAAATTGAATTCATTACTGTCTTCCAAAAAATCTATCATGACTCATACTATATCAAGTATAATTGAGCAAAACTTCAAATGCTATTTAAACTTAAAATTTCTATTTACCCGAAGCAAAAGTTTTGTTTTCATTTTTGAATGTAAGAAAAAGTATGTTTATTTACCTCCTTTTCCTCTAGGTATAATTTGCAACTATTTTCTTTACAGTTTAAATTTTTTTTTTTCAAAATAAGACTGCATAACAATGCTGATCTAAAAGCAGTGATTTCTTTATACTCACATTTCTTCAGAATCAAAAAATGCACTAAATGGCTTTCATTCATCCTATTAAAATTAATAGTGAAGATAAATGAAGCCTAGAAAAATCAATTGGGATGGAATATAAAATGAGGATGAGTATCCAAAGAATATCTGGAAAAGAAAGACATATTACACGAAAACTGTCTTGAGATATGATACAAATGCTGCTTTAAGTTCCCTCAAAAATAATTCCCTCAAACAAACATAAAATAGATTCAGAATAAGAAAATACCAGCCTTATATAATTTCAGAATTAAGTAAACTCTTCAATCAAGGGTTGTTTGCCTTACAGTTATTGCTAACATTAACAATTACATTTATTAACAATTACACAATAAAATCTTAGATAGAAACGTGGTCCATGTGCTATTACTAACTGTTCCTTTTCTGAAATAAACCCACTTCATATTCATTTTTTGGTATGGAATCTGGACTTTAATGAAACCTCCACTAGAAGGTTTTCATACTTCTTGGGAGAAAAGGAAATGGTAGTTGTAGGAAAAAGGAAAGATCTTTTGAAAACACACAGGATTTTAACCAAAACATTGCTGAATTCTCATGTTTAATTGTGCTTCAAAAGTGACCCTGGGTACCTGAAGTTTATTGCTAATGGAGCACAAGATCTGACAGATTCAGTCAGGCCAAAAAGATTTAAAAGATAGGCAGAACAAAAGGCATAGTCGATTGCCCAAAGTGCAACCTACTTGGGTTTCGTGACTAATGACTAGGTTGGTAATACAGCAATGACTTTTCCAGCTACTTATCTTTTAAGTACTTATTTTTTAATTTAATGCAGTAGTGGAGGGATTCCCCTGTTGGGTTACAGGGGTTGGATCCCAATAATATACTGGGTTTTCAGGTCAGTATCTTATGGTATCTCAAAAGAATTTCTTTCTTTCTTTTTTTTTTTTCACATTTGTCTTATTGTGCAAGAAAAATCAGATCAAAAGGGAAAAAAACATGAAAAAGAAACAAAAAGATGAAAATACTATTCTTTGATCCACATTAAGTTTCTATACTTTTTTTTTTCTCAATGTAATTGGCACCCTCCATCCCCAGTCCATTGGAATTGCCTTGAATCACTACAGTGGTGAGAATAGCCAAGTCTATCACAGTTGATCATCACATAATCTTGTTGTTACTATATATATAGTTCTCTTGGGTCTGTTCATTTCCCTCATCATAAGTTCATGCAAATCTTTCCAGGAATTTCTAAAATCAGCCTGCTCATCATTTCTTATAGAACAATTATATTCCATTACTTTCACATACCATAGCTTATTCAGCCATTCCCCAACTGGAGGCATCCACTCAATTTTCAGTTCCTTGCCACTACAAAAAGAGCTGCTACTAATATTTTTGCATATATCAGTCCTTTCCCTGCTTTTTATATCTCTTTGGGATACAGATCCAGTAGTAAGACTGCTAGATCAAAGGGTATGTACAGTTTTTGAAAGCCCTTTGGGCTCTCCAGAATTTCACAATTCCACCAACAATGTTCCAGTTTTTCCATATCCCCTCCAAAATTGATCAGTATCTTTTCCTATCATCAAAAACTTATAGACTTAAAAGTATTTAAGAGCCAATAAAGTGAATTTGCCTTCATCTATTTTGACTTTAAGAGTGAACCTTTGTCTGTTTTCTTCATTATATCTCTTTCTTCTTTGTTTAGCATATATGAAAGAAAATGTTGCACAAAAAATGTTGGCTGTTTTTGAGAACTCTTTGTAATAGTGATCTATAACTTTATGCAAAAAAAAACCCCACGATTATATATGACCTAATACTATTCTTTTCCTATTTGTTTTTGAAATTCTCTGTAGTATTGAAAGTTTTTTGGGTAAATATTAGAGATATGATTTCTAGTGCTTTTTGATATGACATGGTAGATAACTTCAATTATCTTACATTCTATTTTAACCTTTTCTCAGTAATTAAAGAATAATAATTTGAAAGTTTTCAAAATGATCTTCAAAAATTAAAAAAAAAATTCTCTTTTAGCCTCTGGAGAGACTCTTCACTGAAGTATTTTTAAAAGTAGATAATTTATTAAATTAGTTTGTGCATTGCCAGTACTCTCCATCAATAATTATATTGTTGCTTTAAAAACATATTAGGCATCATCAGATGTCAAACCACATGTGACTTTTGTAAATAGAAAAAGTTGTATTAAGATTCATATTAAAAATCTGATATTTGTATAATGCATTAAAATTTACAAAATGTTATATATATGTATTATCTTTTTGGTCACTTTAGTGACTTTGTGAGTATAGCTCCAAAATGCTTTCCAGAATGCTTTGACCAATTCATACTTTACCAGGGAGAATTAATGTCTGTTTTTTTCATAGAATTTCCCATAATTTCATTTCCCCTTTTTTCTGCTCTTCTACAAATCTCATAGGTAGAAACTGAGAATCATTTTAATTTGCATTTCTCTAATTATTAATGGTTTGAAGTATTTTAATACATTTGTTGGTAAGTTAAATTTCTTCCTTTGAGAACTGTTCATATCCTTTGATTTTCTGTTGGAGAATTATCCTTATTCTTATATACATGAACTTTGTTACAGAAAGTCATTGTGAAGAACTCTCAGATCATAGTTTGATTTCTAATTTTATCTACGTTGATTTTGTTTGTTCAAAACTTGTCAGTTTTATGTAATTAATATTTTCTATTTTATCTTCTATGATCATATCTCCTTTCCCCATACCCATAGTTGTAAATGATATGTTCTTTCTGGTTCCTCTAATTTTTTTTTTTAACAATGTGACTTTTTTAGGTTTAGACCTTGTACCCATTTGGAGATTGTTGTAGTATATTATATGAAATGTTTGTCTAAACTTAGTTTGTGCCAGATTGCTATTCAACTTTTGGTAGCAGTTTTTGTTAGATAATTGTTCACTCATTTTAGTTGTGTTCAACTCTTGGTGAACCTGTTTGGTATTTTCTTGGCAGAGATACTGGAATGGTTTGACATTTCCTTTTCCAGCTCATTTTAAAAATGAGAAAATGAAGTAAACATGGTTAAGTGACTTGCCCAAGGCCATACAGCTAGTGAGTCTCAGAGGTCAAATTTGACTTCAGATCTTCCTAGTGCTCTATCCACCACACTAACTAAGTGTTCTTTTTTGTTATATAGAAGGCCTTATGCATCAGGGAACTTTGGCCTTAGTTAATACCAAACTACTGTGCTCATTTGCTTCTATATGTTATGTGCATAATTTATTCCAATGGTTAACTTTTGTAGTTTTTTTTTAAAACCACTACTAAGTGGTATTGATGATTATAGATTTGTAGTATTGTTTAAAATATGGTACTGCTCAATCACCCGCTTTGTTTCCACATTTTCATTATTTCCTTAGAAATTCCTGACCTTTTGTTTCTCCAAACGTTCTCAAGGTTTAAAAATAATCCATTGGTAATTTGATTGTTAAGACACTGAATAAATTAGTTTAGGAAGTATTATCATTTTTATTATATTGACATGGTTCAACTATGGGCAATTAATCTCATTTTAATTATTAAGATCTGTTTATGAGTCTTTTGTGGTTGTATTTATAAAATTCCTATGTAAGTATTGGCAGGTTTAGTCTTCAATATTTTACATATCCTATAGTGTGGAATGGAATTTTTTTTACTCTCTCAATCTGCTAGGTTTTATTGACAATATATAGAAAAACATTACTTTTGTGGGTTCATCTTATATTCTACTGCTTTGCTGGCTATAATTGCTTCAATTAATTTTAGTTGATTCCCTAGAGTTTTCCAAGCTATTATATCAACTATGAAAAGAGCAGTTTTTTCTTCTTTGGCTATAATTATTCTGGGAATTACTTTCTTGTCATTGTAATAGCCAGAACTGGAAAAAAAATTAGTAATAATAATCAAATTATTCCTTATGTGGCTGTATTTGAATAGTTTTCAGCATATTCTATGATATATATTCTATGACACAATCTATCATATATTCTATGATATAATTCTGCCTCTTAATTTTCAATGTATATATATGTGTGTATATATGTTTATCATATTAAGGAAAGGCCCATTTATTTCTGTGCTGTTTAGTACTGAAATGAGTGTTGCATTTGAACAAAAGTTTTATTCCCTTTTTTATGTTGATGTAGCCGTGTGTTTCTTCTTTTTAAAGTAATAGTGTCTATTGTGTTTATAGTTTCCCTAAGATTAAAGTAACTATGCATTCCTTATGTAACTCTAACCCAGTTATAGTAGATAATTTATTTAACTCATCTTTCACCCTCATCAAGAGACTTCTTATTTTCTCTTCACTTTCTTCTATTAGAGTAATGTCTACATATCTGAGATTATTGATATTTCTCCCAGCAATTTAACTTTTGCTTTTTCATTCATTCAACCTGCCATTTATCATGATGTACTCTGCATATGTTAAATAAAAAGATGACAATATACAGCTTTGTCATACTCCTTTTCCAATCTTAACTTAGTTCAGTTTTAACTATTGATTCTTGACCTATATAAGGTTTCTCAGGAGACAAGAAAGATAATTTGATGCTTATGTCTCAGGATTTGCTACATTTTGTTGTGATTCAAAAGAGTCAAAGGCTTTAGTGTATTTAATGAAGCAGAAGTACATTTTCCCTAGAATTTCCTTGCTTTCTTCACCATTCACCAAATATTGGCAATTTGTTCTCTACTTTGTCTGCCTCATAGAGAACTAGTCTATTCTTGTGTTAAGTCTTCTTGGTTCACATATTGCTGAAGCCCAGCTTGCAGAATCTTAAGGATGACATTGCTGATGTGTGAAAGGAGTATAATTGTTTGATAATTTGAACATTCTAATGTTCTACACCAGTGGCCACTGTTGCATTTTTCAAATTTGTTGATATATTGAGTGTAATACTTTAATAGCATTATTTTCTATGATATATATGTATATATATATACACACACATATATATAGTGTGTGTGTGTGTACACGCGCATTTTTGCCACTTCTTAATCTCTTTGTTTCTGTTAAATCCTTACCATTTTTGCATGAAACTTTACTTTGATAGTTAATTTTCTTGAAAATATCTTTTGTCTTTTACATCGTATTGTTTTCTTCTATTGCTTTTGTGCTTATGTAAGAAAATCTTATTTCTTCTTGCTATTTTTGGAAGTATGCATTTATTTGTGTATATCTTTCCTTTTCATTTTCCTTTTCTTCAGATATTTGTAAAGCCTTGTCAGACAGCCATTTTGCTTTTTTATTCTTCTTTTTTCTTTGCACATAGTTGTATATGCACTCTATCTACCAAATGTAATCCTTTAAACCTATTCATCACTTTAACTTCATATTCAAAAGGATGTTATTTAGGTTATATCTATATGATCTGGTGGCTTCTCTTACTCTTTTCATTTTAAGTCTTAATTTTGTAATACATTTGTAATAAAAATCTCATGATTTGAGCCACAGTTTCAGCTCTTATTTTAATTGATTGTAGAAAGCTTCTCCATCTTGACAGCAAAGTATATTTGTCAGTCTGATTTCCTTATTGGTTATATGGTCATGTCCATGTGTAGAGTTACCTTTTGAATTGTTGATAAGAGTGTTTATTATGTTCAGTGAGTTATATTGACCGAACTCTATTAGTCTCTGCTCTACTTCATTTTGTATTCCAGGACCAAACTTTCCTGTTGTTCCAATTATCTTTTGATTGCCTGCTTTAGCCTTCTAATCCCTTATGATGAACATGACATATTTTTTAGGGTATTATTTTTACAAGATAGTGTAGATCTGATCTACTTTTGTCTTTTTGGTATCAATGGTTGGAGTATAGACTTATTACTGTGATCGTGAGTAGTTTGCCTTGGATTTGTTTTTTTCTCACACTTTTATTGGATATGAGGGTTATTCTATTTTACTAAGGAATTCTTAGCCATAGGAGTACATGCAGTGATCTGATCTGCATTTACATGAAGTAAACACAAATTTATCCTTTCCTGTCCATTTAAGTTCACTAACATCTTTCCATCTCCTGCTTGAACACTTCTACCTTACCTTGAATCTTAGATCTTACATTCCAGGTTCCTATGCAGTATTGATCTTTACAGCAATTGGAGCAAATTTGCTTTTTTTCAGTAGATGCATCTGCAGTTGAGCTTCCTTTAGGTTTTGGCCAAGCTATTTCATGAGTACCAGAGCTATTTGTGGCTATCCTTTCTTTTTTCCCCAGTAGTGTATTGGATATTTTCTGAACAGAGGGACTCAGAATCTTCTGATGTCATCCCTTTTTTTATTTTATTTTAATATTTTCCACAAAGTTTTCTCAGCAAAGATAATGCAGTGGCTTGCCATTTTCTTCTTCAGTAGATATACCTTTTGAATTTCTTTCTCCAGCTCATTTTACAGATGAGGAACTGAGGCAAACAGGATTTGCTGTTTTCTAATTTGAACTCATGAAAATGAATCTTCCTGATTCCAGAGCTAGAGCTCTATCCCCTATACCACATAGTGTAGTGAGTAACAGATTAGGTGTAAAACATTCTGGGGAAAACTGGAAAGCAATATGGCAGAAATTGTGTATAGATCAACATCTCAAAATGTATCCCAAGATAAACTACAAATAGATAAATACTGTATTTTAGATATAAAAATATTATGAGCAAATTAGAGGAGCAAGGAAAAGATTCCATTTCGAATCTATGGATGTGGGAAGAATTCATAGGTTAACAAGGGAAATAAAGGATCCTTAGAGACAAAGTAATCAGTTTTGATTATGTAAAATCAGTTTCCCCCTCACAAAGTCAATTAAGCTAAGGTTAAAATGAAAATACATATTTTCCAGAAAAATCTTTGTAATAAATGTCCTTGATAAATAAATTGATTCAAATTTATAATAATGTAAGGTGTCCTCATAGACAAATGATTAAAGGATATAAACAGGAATTTCATGAAAGATAATCCTAATGACTAATAATTAAAAAAATTTAAGTTAAAGGTACTTTGAGGTTCCACCTTATATCCATCATATCTGCAAAGAAAATAAATGGAGGGAAATAACAAATGTTGAAAAGTCTGTCCGAAATTTGGCACATTAACTCACTGTTGTGGAACAATGAATTGGCCTAGTCATTTTGGAAATATTTCTTGAAACTTACTAACTACTATAGTTTTAAAGTAGCTTTTAACTGAAACTACCTTTTAACTGAGCAATACAATTATCAAGCTATATATCCAAAAGAAATTGAACAAAAGGAGAATAGACCGACAAATGCAAACATTTTATTTATTTATTTTTGTTTTATTTTATTTTATTTATTTTTATTATTTTATTATTTTTATATTTATTTTTATATTATTTATATATTAATAAATTATAATATTATTTATATTATTTTATAACATGTTACAAAAAACTATGTAATATAAGGGCTGTTTATCTTTTTGAAGAATTATTAAAAACCTCATGGATATAAAAAGATAATGGAACTCTTTTGTGTCATAAGAAATAATGAAATGGATAGTTTTAGAGAAAACTGGGAAAGTATTCGTGAAATGATGTAGAATGTAAAATAATTTAAACAGTGCCAAAAACATTATAAAGAAAAACAACTTTAAATGATGGTTGAACTCTGATGAAATGCAGTGATAAACTATAATTCCTGAGGAAAAAAATAGTTACTCTCTTATGTTAGAAATGAGACACAAAGTCCAACAACTTTTTGGACATTATTTTGTTTGATTGTTCATATTAGTTATGAAAGTTTTTTCAATTATTTAATTGAAGAGAAAAGTGAATAGAAATGAAAAGAAATGCCTATTTATTTAAAAAAAATACTAAAATCAAATCTGGGGATTATTCCTCAGGATTACTTTAACTTTGTTGTTGTCCAGTCCTTTCTGTCATGTTCAACTCTTTTGGACCCACATATGGGGTTTCCTTGGCAGAGATACTGGAGTGGTTTGCCATTTCCTTATCCAGTTAACTTTACAAAAGAGGAAACTGAGGTAAATAGGGCTAAATGACTTGCCTAATGTCTCATAGCTATTAAGTCTCTGAGGCCAGACTTGAACACAGGAATATGAATATTTTTGTCTCCAGGACAGTATCTCGATTCACTGTGCCACCTAGCTGCCTTGATATTTTGACTACATGCTTACAATACACTGAGAGATTTTATGTCCTAGTATAAGTTCATTTTTTGTGACAATATTGTACACAGCTTAGAAAAATGAATACTCTTTTGATTGCTATTCAGCAAATGCCAGACATTGATAATGTAAAATATTTCTGAACTTCTGTTCAGGTATTTAATTTTTCATTTTAGAGAAGTTACTTCTTTTTTTCTAATCCAAAATGAGGCACATTGACAGTAACAACTATAGTTTACTATTTGATTAATTTTTCCTTCAACTATTAAATGCTATGCCAATAATTGAATATTATTTTAAAGATTGATATTATTTTACTTTTTATAGATTCTCCGTTTTTCTGTCTTCTTTTGCTCTATTTATTTTACTATTGCCTTCTCTGATATTTCTTCACCTCCATATTTGAGTTTACCTAATGCTTAATAAGTAGTATTTTTGCCCTTGATTTTAATTCTCTGTGAATTTTTGCATATATATATATATATCTACATATATATATGCACATACAATACATTGTTGGATTTTGTTTTCTAATTTTTCTTTTCCAATTTACATGTCATACATGTAAAGAGATTTAGTAACTTCAAGAAGTTCTAGGTTTGGGGTAATTCCAGCAACATAATATTATTTTTATGAGTCCCTAGGTTTTTTATAAATTAAAAGGGAAGCACTAGGGTTGTGGTGCACACCTTTTATGCCTGCTGCTGGGAAATGGACGTCTTGAACGAGGAGCCCTGAGCTACAGTGAGTTAGGCTAGTCAGTTGTCTGCACAAAGTTTGTCATCAGTATGCTGAACCAGCAGGAGTGAATGGCCATCGAGTTCTTCTAAGGGAGGGAATTAGTCTTTTGGGGAATCAGAGAAGGTTAGAGCTCCTCTGTTAATCAGTAATGGGACTGAGGCCTATTCCTTTCCAGCCTGAACAAAAAAAGGAAGACTAAAAGCTCATTTTTTTTTTGAAAAAGAGAATTTATCAAATCCTTTTACCCATTTTAATGTCTACATTTGATGGCAAGTTCCTTTCCACATGAGTGATTTCATGATAAAGTGTTCAACCTAGTAATGAAAAAATAAAAGTGATGAACAAAACAGCTACCCAAAAGAGATTTAGTGAAGGATATAGTTTATAACCAAGTGAAACCTCAGAAGAATTGAAAATGGGGGAGTGCTTCAAATCTTTAAATCTTCATTAAATCATTTCCCCTGAAGGTGAGGGAAAGCTAAGAAAGGTCTAAAGGGAGAACAGCTACAAAGATGACTTCTCAGTATTTGTTCAGGAAAGGTGTTATTCTAATGATATTCCACTAGTTGTCTTCAAAATGATTGCTAAGGAAACAAGTGTTCTCTATTATCACAAATTTGAGATAAATTTTTATAATTGATGGAAGAGGTGAAGAGGGAAGAAAGTTTGACTTGTACCCATAGCTAACTTGGGTTTTTTGTCATAAAATAGGCTCTTATGGCCTTCCTTACTTGATTCTTGAAAATTTCCCCAGAGATTAAGAAAATTTCTACTTTGGTGATCATGAGCTCATAAATATCTGCATAAAAAAGCAAAGGAAAAAACTAACAAAGTTTATTCATGGCTTGAATTGCTGATTTAACTCAGTCTAAGGAATCTTAAGATTCTAAAAACTTGCTATAGCTATAATAAATATGATAATATTCATTCAAGCTTAATTGAGCACTTCATTTATCAGAGAATGTTGGAGTTACCAATGCATATGTAAAGGTATACATTTTTACCAAGCAGAGGCAATTTTTACCATTCACAAAAAAGAACGGCATTTGCAGTTAAAAGTATATTAACTAAATTTAAAACAATCCTTATATGTTCTAGGAAAGGTCATAATTACAAACCTGACATTATGAAATGAATTATCATCATCAGTTGTTGTTCAACACTGCATATTCATCCATGCATATATTTGGAGGAACCCAATCAATGATAATTAATGTCAAATTTATAGAGCTAAAATATTGATAATTTAATGTTTATGTATTAATCTGTATAAGTCTTCATATATATATATATTAAATGACCCATGTTTTGCGATTAAAATAGCTTATTACAACTAAAGACCCATTATGAGCTAACAAAGGAATATAAATATCATATTATTTCTCATGGTTTTTTATAACTATCAGAATATTCTGTTCACAATGAAAGTAAATGAAAATCATCTACAATTCCATTACTTCAGATCTGCTAATCAGTGGTCTTGTTTTCCTTTCATTAATCTAAAGAATAGAAAATAAGAATGCTTAGATTTCATGTGAAAAGAAAATGGATTGGTCTCTTTGGTTTACTTCCTAATCCTTGCCTTTATGTTGATTGTTATTTTATATTTTTGTTTTATTAGGTGTGTAAAATTCATTTCAATTTCAGATCCTATTTATATGAAAGTATTTCTTCCCTCCTGCCTTTTCCTATGCTGCCTTGTATAGTTTACGCTTAGAGATACCAATGATGATAACTAGAATTTAGGACCAAAATGAATTAAAACCAAAATTTAACACAATTTAGGAGATATGCTTATTTTGGCTTTGTTAGAAAAATGCTTGAGAACAGCTTGGGCTATAAGTTGTATAATCATAATGTTAATAAAAAGCTATAAACATAGTCCATTAGCAAAGAAAACAGCTTTATACAGTTTCCAACTCACTTTAAAAAGTATAAAATTCATATTCATACAAAAGATAAACTTAGGATGATTTTTCATAGAAAAAGAGCTCCTTGTTGTAGAAAGTGATCTGCAGTAAAAACAACGACAACAACAACAACAACAGACTATACTAAACTTTTAGAGAAATGAGTAATTCTGGGGAGAACTAAAGACTTACTCCTTCTAATCACTCAAAATTTAAAAAAAAAATCATTCTGGATATCAGAATTATTTAAATGTATGACCCTCTTCTTTTTAAAATCTTCTCCTTCTTGCCACTGTGCTCTCTGAAACCATTGATTTTGTCCTCTATCTTGTTTTTAAACTGAGATGTAATGACTTAGGGAGATTTCATTCTTTCATTGCTGGAGATGTGATATCTTGATTAGCGAGTGCATGGCTAACTTATGTTTGGCAGGATCCAACCATGGTTTTAACATTCTATACTAGCCACTTCCTGGTCATTTGCCCTGTTACCATAGGTATACCGTTCCTCCTCCTGCTACACTTTCCAGCTGTGGAACCATAATTGAATCAATAAGATCATTACTACTACAAAGAAATGGAATCAGTTCCTTTCTGGCTCTCTATAACTTACCCAACCAAAATACTTGTTGATGTATTCCCATAAGGGGAGTGCTCACTTGGTTTTACATTTGAACCTCTAAGCTAATAAATAATATATGCTTTTTTCTCTTTTATCATTTTGTCCAATAGTTTCTTAAACCCATGTTGAGACTAATTTAAATTTCTATTAATTCCTTAGGACCATTTATTACAAACAAATTATTTTACTGTGTTATATCAACATCTTCAGGGCTTATTAAAATGTGTGCCTTTTTATTTCTATTGAAATGGGCTTTAAACTCTTGTGTCCAGATAAAATAAGTAGGCACTGTGTGATGGTCTAAGTAAGGATGATTAATAATAATGAAAATAATTGTAATAGCTAGGATTTATGTAGTTTAAAGTTTATGAGTTCTTTACAAATAGTAGGACATTTAATCCTCAAAACAATCTTGAGAAGTAAGTACTGTTATACTCTCAATTTTACAGATGAGGGTCACATAGCTAATAAGTATATAAGGCTGAATTTGAACTCTGGTCTTCCTAATTTGGGGCAGCTAGTGGATAAAGTGCTATACCAGCAGTCAGGAAGACTCATTTTCATGAGTTCAAACCTGACTTAAGATGCTTACTAGTTGTGTCCCTAGGGCTATATATTTTGGCTCCAAGAAGGTTTTTTCTGGGCTTATTTCTTGGTTCTCAGTTTTATTCTTAATAGATGAGGTTGATGGATAAATGAGGTGTTAAAATATGTCATCAAATTAGTTAAGGGGTAATTTGACAGTCTTTAAGTACTAGTTATATAAATGTGATATTTTATTATTTTTAGATTGTAAGTTTCAGTTTAATGATTGTTTACAAAGGATTTAAGATACTTGTAAGTACTTCTGTAGGAAAAATAAAAATATGTTATATTCAGTTTTTGTTTACAGTTGAGTAGGAGTGATAAATATATACATATACTTATGATACAAATTGAGCACTATACAATTAATGCAGCCTTGAAAAATGTTAGGATTTTAGTAGAAACATATCTTTAGTATACATACAGTAAACTATTCTTACATAGAGAAATTAAATTTAAGGCATTTCTCTATGAGGAAGGATCATTCTAAGAAAGTACTTTTGAGCCGTGCTTCAGAGAGCTACAAATTGAAATCACTTTTAAGTAGGGAATAAGGATGTCCTTTTATGAAAAACATAGTGTTTTTAGTAATTCAATTTTCCATAACTTGAATTTCGAAAATAACTCCAGACTGTTTTCATTTAGGCTAATTTTAATAGGTGGGGAGAAGGGGTAGTTTTAAAGCTAATTGAGGCACACATTGTTATCCTTAATTTTCAGTTATTCAGAAGTAGATTATATAGTTTGTCACCTAAGGAATGAGGACAGGAAGATCATGTATAAGTGAATTTATTACATTTGATCATGTCTTAATGATCCTTGATATGATAAAAATGATCAATGAAAAAGGAAACAAATCATAAGCTAAAAGGTTTTTTTTTTTTGATAGGAGGTTTTTATATTGTTTACTTCTTTGCATTAAACTTTTGATCATTATTCCTAGTTTTACTCTTTCAAAAGACAAACCTTCAAAGACTTGAAGATTGATATTATATGTCTTCTCTTCTCCAAGTTAAACCTCTCCACATAACATCTACCACATCTTCATTTAAACATCTACCACAACCTCGTATCACTTGGATTTAAGGCCTTTCAAAATCCCAGCTGTCTTTATCTGGATGTGTTGTACTACTTATCATTATCTTTTAAAAATTCTGACATCCAAAGTTAAAGGCAATGCACCAAATGGAGTCCAACCAGGACAGAGTATTAATAAGTAAAATAAATCCTTATTTTTAGAAGGTATGCTTCTTTAGGAATAATGGCAACCCAAGATAGCATTGGATTTTTTTTTTTTATAGCTTTTTATTTACAAGATGCTCACTTGGTTTTGTATTTGAACCTCTAAGCAAATAAATAATATATCCTTTTTTCTCTTTTATCATTTTGTCCAATAGTTTCTTAAATCCATGTTGAGTATAATTTAAATTTCTATTTTACAGCATTGACAATTGCAAAACCTTTTGTTCTAACTTTTCCTTTCTTTCCCCCCACCCCTTCCCCCAGATGTCAGGTTGACCAATACATGTTAAGTATGTTAAAGTATAAGTTAAATGCAATATATGTATACATGTCCAAATAGTTATTTTGCTGTACAAAAAGAATTAGACTTTGAAATAGTGTACAATTAGCCTGTGAAGGAAATCAAAAATGCAGGTGGACAAAAATAGAGGGTTTGGGAATTCTATGTAGTGGTTCATAGTCATTTCCAAGAGTTCTTTCCCTGGGTATAGCTGGTTCAATTCATTACTGCTCTATTGGAACTGATTTGGTTCATCTCATTGTTGAAGAGGGCCACGTCCATCAGAATTGATCATCATATAGTATTGTTGTTGAAGTATATAATGATCTTCTGGTCCTGCTCATTTCACTCATAAGCTAAAGTTTAAATCACTTATTTGTACCTTTTGTAAGCACATATCTAAAGGACAGAGCTATAGGATTTTATGTTAGAAATACTAACTTTAAATTCCATTTCAAAGCAAAGTGAGTACTGGATTATGTGCTATTTATATTTACATAATTTGGTAGCCAAGTTGTTGAGATGTACTTTCAGAATTTTCACAAATTAGTCTTTTGTTATAATAATGCAACCTAGAGACCAAAAGACTTGAGCAACAGTAGAATGTTTACCTTTGGGGGAAGAGTTAAGGTACTCTTAAATTTGAGTGTTCATGTGATTTCTTCAACATCAGGTAGAGATTGTAAGAAGAGCTTTACTAGAGGCACAATCCACTGAATTTATTTTTTCATTATTGGACATTAACTGTCATAGAGATAAAATATTTTGCATTTTTCACATTATTGTCGAGCAATAAATGTGTAAAATGACATTTAGAGGGAAAATATTATACAGTCTTATTTTCAGGAAAAATTCTCCTCTCACCCTAGTTCTGGAAAAAAAAGTTCTTTTATGAATTCTATAATGTGGTGAGTTATACTGTACATATTGTAAAACCATAAATTGGATAAGAAACATATTTTTGTATAAACATTTCATGTAATGGAAATATTGTGCTTCTAGGATTTGTCTTTTAAGTTTACAGTAGTTTTAGGATACAAGAATAAATCAAGTACAGATGTGACACAAGCATCTTCTTGAACTTGAAAAGAACAAAGTATAAATACATGGATAGAAAGAAGGGCCTCTATATAATAATTGTTATTTTATTTCAAAGCATTTTTGGTAGCTATAAAGATTTTCAAGTGACTGGACTTTCTGTTCACATGAAGCATCAGGGGATTTAACATTTTTATACTCCTCTTTCCATGGCAATTAATAGATTAGTTTTAAACTAATATTGAGTAAATGAGAGACCAAACTTTGGTTAAACAAAACATTATGCTAGTTAAGCAAAACAAATTCTTAGTGGCAACTAATCAATCTATCACCTTTCTCTAATGTATAACATCCACTATAGTTCCTTCGCTATGCGTAAATTGGTAATTTCATCATTAATTCTCTAGAATCATGAGTGATTATGTATGGATCATAATTCTTACAGTGTTTGTTTTTGTTTAGATAGTTATATCTCTTAGCGGATAGAGTGCTGTACTTAAAAGTTAAGAAGATTCGAGTTCAAATGTGACCTCAGATATTATACTTGTAACCCTGGACAAGTTTCTGTTTGTCTCAGTTTTTTCAATTTTCAAATAGGGAAAATAACATTACTTTGTCCATAGTGAGCGCTGTATATGAATTCATTCCCTTTGTACAGTATTGTTACTGTATAAATTGCTCTTCTAGTTTTACTCATTTCTTTTTTCATTAAAACATAAAAGTTCTTGAAATTGCTCAATTTAATGATAATAATGTTATGAGATGCATTTTGCTAGACATTTAGAATATTAATGGGAATTTGCTTCAGGGCTGGGATTTGGTCCATTGGAGAAATTTTACCAAGTTGTTATATTAAAAGGGACAGCTAATGAGTTCAGAAGTGGCCTTAGGCTCTTAGTAGCTGTGTAATTTTGGGCAAGTCTCAATTCACCCTGTTGCTTCTACTTTTTCATCAATGAAATGAAGAAGGAAATGGCAAACTGCTCCAGTATCTTTGCCAAGAAAACATCAGATGGGACTACAAACAGTTGGATACAACTCAAATGACTGAACAGCAGATATTTAAGAATTTCTCATAAACCATTATATTCTGGGAGGAAGAGTCAGGTGCTAAGAAGCAGCTGAAAGTTTGTCTACATGTGCAGTTAGTGAAGGATCAGGAAGAGGACGCAAGCAATTTCATTGTCTTGCTGAGTTCCTCAGCAAATGCCGAGGCTAGTGGGACCCAAGTTTTCCCAAGTCCTAGGGATCAGGAGGGGACACCTGATCCTGGTTCTGGTCCAGCATGAAAACCCTGTCATTGTAGACAATCAGTGAAAAGAAATAATGTAAGAAATAGTAAAGAGGTTGATATCATTAGATCCAAGATTATGTGGAAGGAAATAAAATGTAAGAATACTAGCAAGATTGAAAAGGGCAAGGATTTAAAAGGCTTTCATTGTCAAAAAGAGGATTTTATGTTTGGTTATGGAAGTGATAGGGAGCTACTGGAGTTTATTTAATGGGAGTGTTTATATGAGGCATGGTCAAATCCATGCTGAGAAAGATTTTTTTTGACAGCTGAGTGGAGGATGGACTGGAGAGAAAATGACATGTGATACAGGTTGACCCATAAGAAAGTGGTGAAAAAGTCTGAATATAAAGTGATGAGGACTTGCACTAGTGTGTTGGCAATGTCAAAAGGAATAAGGGAGTGTATGAAAGGTGTTGTTAAGATAGAATTGATGGGACTTAGCAAGAGATCAGAGTAGGGCATGTGAGAGTAAATATAGAACAACATCTATGTGGAAGAGCAGGGATTGGAAGGAAGGATGTTGGTGCCCTCAGTAGTAATTGGGAAGTTAGAAATACCCATAAGAAATACATCAGCCCATAGGATGTGCTTGATGGGTTATGGGTGCCTCTGATGGGATAGTACCTCTTATAATTCTTGGTGACAGGTTGCTTTCCTTGTGTCTATTCCTTCTTGGCTGTGGCATCCCCATTCTGCACTTTATTTCTCTGGCCCATGGTATTTATAGTAATTGCTGGGCATTGTAGCTTGGTGTTGTACCATTGGTACCAGATGCTAACTGATGGCTGTATGGTCTCAGCTGAGTGTGGCTCCTTGCTCCCAGCCTCAGGACGCATGTCTTCAGCGCCACCTTCCTGCCTTTTCAGCTCCAGTGTGCTAGAAAATAATGGCTAGCCTTCTCCCTTATAGAGGGTAAGATGATAGCTCTTTAGTCATAGCTACCAGGCCAGATAACAAAAGTCAGTCAGAGAGCCTGTTAGGCTAAGAATAAATTTTCTTATTTCCCTAAACCTTTTCTAAGATCCTCTCTGGCTTATCATGCAAGAGAATTTGAGCTAGAACACATAGTAACCTAAGCAAATAGAATCAGTGTTTTCTATCTTAGCTAGACCATATTCCTCTGTTTATTATGCATTGCTGTCAACTACAAAACACCATTGTTTTGGTATTGTAATTTTGTCAGAGAAAGACCTCAATCTCCTCATGTATGTATTATTTTTCTAGTTCTACATTCTTTACTCTTAGTTGTTCATATAAATTCATTGATCTTTCTTTGAATTCCTCATGTTTGTTTTTTATAGCATAATATTCTGTGATATTCATGCATCACAATTTTAAAAATATTTCTCAATAAATGGGCCCTACTTTATTTTCACTGGTGTTGTAAGTATTCTTTTATATAGGAGACTTTCTTGGGGTTTAATAGTGGGTAACTCTGGTTCTGTAGTTGTTGTTTGTGATTTGTTCTTGAAGAAGACCAATGATATGAGGGTACATGCAAAATTGTTGAAGACCTAGAGGAAATATATTGCCTAGATTTCCTATGGAGGATTTATGGGGAGACCCAACTTATATAAGAGAAGGAATTGGGATGTATCATTGGAGTAGTATCCACATCAATGAGATTATAGATCTGTTCCAGAAATGACAAAAAGAGCTAGAATTAAATTTTTCTTTAAGTCTAATTTCTAGATACATATTCATTGTCTTGATGTATGTGAGCATTTAGAATAATAATGCACTTAGCACTATGCCTAGGACATAGTAGGTGATGTTTACTTCCTATTGAAATATTTATATGAACTGAATTTGGTTTCAAAAACAAATGTTGGATGTTAGTTCTTTATTGTAATTTGTATGTCATTTGAATATTATCTAAACTTTATTTGACAACAATTTGACTGACAGTTTTTTTTTTTTAGTTTTTGTTTTTTAAATAAGGTGGCTTTTCAGCTTACCATCATTACAGAGACAGAACTATAGTCATAAAATCTGTCAGATCTTTATGCTTAAAAGAATGTAAATGGTATTTAAGCAACTGTTCTTGTTTTCAGTAAAACAAATGAAAGATGGACATTTATTGTGAATTCTGCAATTATAGATATGCTTCTGTGAGCATATCTGTAATTGTTCAGACATCTGGCTCTGTCCCTTTCAATTTGATTTTTTTAAAAAGTGCTTCAAGGAAAACATAGCCTTACCTCAAATATTGTTTTGTATGCCTTTACAAAAATTAATATATAACATCAATGTAGCAATTATAGTTTAATTAGAAACATGCAAATTTGATTATTTGAAAATTCAGTTGGTCCAGAAAGTCTATTAGGGAAGAGCTCATGAGGCAACAATCATTGTATAGCCAAAGGGCATTTAATTTCCCAGGTATAGGATGTCTTAATGATGTTGTGCAGACTGATGGTTTTTTTTTTTTTTTCTATAGTCATTCTATTTCTCCCCCCCTCCCTCGAATCATTTCCTTTTCTTATAGGGCTATTATACTGGTAAAGTTGTATAATTTTGTTTTTGCTTTACTTAGATTTTACTAAAACTAACAGTTGCTATTGCTTTTTCAACAATTTAGAGGCAGAGGCTGGAATGAGCTGTGGTTGGTTGGATTTGGAGCTGCTTCAATGTACAGACACAAAAGGGTAGTTATTAATAGTTTGATGTCAATTTGGAATGAGCTTTTTAGTGTAGGACCTAAAGAATGTCTGCTTGACATTTTTGTTGATGACTTAGAAAAGTTGTGATATATCTAATTTGTTGGTAACATAAAGGTTGTAAGATAAATGATGAATCAAGTGACAGAGTCAAGATCGAAAAGTATCTAATACTTTGCTAATAACATAAAATTCATTTTTCTTATTTTATTGATATTTGTTTTGATATCACATTAATTTTCAGATATATACCTCAATTTCTCTTCCTGGCAATCTATTCTATAGTATCTATACTAATCTATTAAAATGTTGATTTTTTTTTTTTAGTTTTGAAAAAGGAGTGGGAAAATTTATTCTTTTTAAAAAATGTATAACTGCATATAGTGAACAAAAACAAGTTGCTGATTATACTGAAAATTATCTATGGCTTATTTTATTTTCATACTGAAGAATAATGGCAAGACTACCACCAATCTCCCTGTTATCTACTTTTAAATGCTAAAAGAAATATCAACTATTCCCAAATCTGTCATATCATTTGGCAATATAGCCACTTTCAGTTTTTTATCTTTATTCTAATCTACAAAACAGGTCAAATATTCCTTGTGCACATGTCTTTATTAAAGCCTATCTCATAGAACAAAGCTTATTTTGTTTGTATAGCTGTACACAGCTTCATAAAATGCCATAGAAAAAGATTTTTATGAAATGAAAAATATAAGTTTTGGAAACATCTCATTCTTTTGGGCCTCATCACTTCTCTGTGAAGAGTGTATGGCATGTTACATCATGAATTATGTACCTGATATTATGATTACTTGTTTTTACATTGTTTTCATATAAATCCTTCTGATTCTGCCTTACTTCTATCTGCATCAGTTCATTTAGTTTCTTAGAAATTGTATGTTTATTCATTTCTTTTGAAACACGAGTGTTTCATTGCATTCAGATACCATAATTTTTTAATCAGTTACCCAGTTGGTAGGTACATATTCCTTAGTTTCCAATTGATTTAGAAGTTTTTTTCCTCTTTCTTTGATTTTTTGAGGGTGTTACATAGTAGTAGTATCTCTGTAAAGAATGTACACAGTTTAGTAACTGTTTGGTCATAGTTTCAAATTGCTTTTTAGAATGATTAAACTATTAATTCATAACTCTATTATGAGTTCATTAGCATGACTGATTGCCTACTTCCCTTCCTTTATTTGTTATTTTACTTTTGTAACTTTTACCAATCTGATAGATGTGAGGAAGAACCTCAGAGATATTTAATTTATATTTCTCTAACTTGCTATTTGGTGCATTTTTTTATATGACCATTGACTGGGTTTCTTCCTTTCAAAACTGTCTAAACCTTTCATGATTTGTCATTTGGGAATGGATTTTATTCTTATAAATTAGAATCAGTTTTATACACAAACACACACATATACACACAGAGAGGATATGTGACTTTTATCAGTGAAATTTGGTGCAAAGATTTTTCCTCCAGTTAACTATGTCCTTTATAATTTTAACTGAATTGGTTTTGGTTGTGCAAAGAATTTTTTATTTTTTATAATATAAACTGCTCACTTTATTCTCAGTCCTCTATACTCTGTTTTATACTCTTTTTACTCGAGTTTTTGGTTATAAGTTCTTCCCTACTCCAAAGTTATCAAAAGTAATTTCTGCCTTACTCTTTTAATTTATTATATTGTGTCATCTTATTTTTAATATGTTTTTATTAGTCTATTGTTTGAAGTATTTGTCTAAACATAATTTTTGTTATATCACTGTCCAATTTTCCCAACAGTTTTTTTCAGATAGTGATGTCTTACCTGAATTACTAGGCTATTCATGTTTCTTCAACATTAGATTACAAAGTTTGTTTGCTTCTGTAAGTTGTATATCTCTTCCATTGATATGCTTTTTATATATATTTTCAGGACAATTTTCTTGAATTATTTCTTGTGTTATTGTGTCAAATTTATTTTCTTTGTCAGCTTTCAGATAGTACAATTATTCTTATATTTTCTCTTCTAGATATATTTTCCATATCTGTTGTTTTTCTTAAAAGATATTTCACATTGTGTTCTACTTTTTCACTCTTTGTGTTTTCTTTTATTATTTCTTGGTGTCTTATAGCTTCATTGACGTCCCTTTGCCAAAATACAATTTTCAAAGAATTATTTTCTTCTTTAAGACTCTGACTTGATGTTTCTATGGAGCAAGCCAGGAAGTGTTTGCACTTCACATGGGTTAATCCCTGGCCTGGGGTCTGTATTCACATCTTCTTGGGTGTCCCAGAACCCCTATTCTGCTTCAAGTCTTCTTAGTTTTTCATAAGTCTGTGTTCATCCTGAAGTACAAATTTGTTCTCTCTGTGGGATAAATCTAGAGAGCTTGAAATCTCCTGATCTATTCTGCCATATTCCCAGAATGCTCTTAAAGATTTAAAATTGTTTGTATTCTAGATTTCTTTATTTGCATTTCAATTTATTGAATTATTCATTCTCTCGTTTCTTCATCAAAGTATTTATAGAGATATACATTTGCCTGATTCCTCAAAATTATGATATATTCTCTAATAGTCATCGTTTCTTTTGTTTAAATTTTCTATTAATTCTATGACTTAAAAAAAAAAAAACTCACCAACTCTTAGAATTACTTTTTTTAGTCTCTGATTAATTTTTAATCCTTTTTTTAAAAATGATTTTTAAATATAATTTTCATTTCATTGCTATCAAAGTTGTATTTAAGGATATAATTCTATTTTTATGCATTTGTGAAATTTTTATACCATAAAATATTTTGGTATGGATTTATGCAGTGAAGAATTATACTTGCAGATTTCTATTCTCATTTTGTAAGGCCTTTGTTTTATTTAAGTTTTTAAGAATTCTGTTCAGTGAGTCAGTTTCTTTACTTTTTTCTTTATATTTGTATGGATCTAAAAGTGATATTTGAAGTTCCAGCTGTATTTTTTCTGTTTCTCCCTATAACAAATTTGATTTTCTTTTTATGTATCTAGATACTTTCCCATTCAGGGAATATATATATTATGTATTGGTATTAATTTTTATGGTATTCTTAACCATATTTTTCATTATATTTTAATCAAATCTGTTTTTGATATTCCCTTGTTATAGATCATGCTTTTTAGCCCTATTTTAAAAGTTCAGCTGAAACCTGATAGATTTTTACTCAGTATGAATATATTTCAAGTGTTTTTCTTACAACCAACATATTACTGGATTTTACTTTTATCTTCCATTTTATGGGTGAACTTATGCTGTTTACATTCAGCTATGCTAATTTATTATGTGTTCCCCTCCTTGTTCTTGTAACTTTACATTTTACAAAGATGTTAGTGAGAAAGGAATATGTTTAGTGTAAGTGAAGTGTGCTTTAATTGCAGTCACCTCCTAGTCTCCTATTTTTCTTTTCTTTCCAGTTCTTAATTACCAATCACACTATATTTCCTAATCTCCAATCACAGGTTCTTACCCATTATTTCTTTCCTTTTAATATTCTCATCTCAAAATTTAACCTATAAAATTGGATAATTTTTTAAAAGATGAATTTCTTTGAGTTTAACTTCTCTGTTAGTCTCTCCTTTTCCTATTGCTATTATATACAGTCTCTGCAGATTATTTTTAATTTGTGTTTCTGTATGCACCTGTATCTCTTATCTATACATAATCATTTGCATGTTATTTCCCCTTTAGACCTTAAGCTTCTTAAGAGTAGAGACTGTCTTTTTACCTTTTGTATCTCTAGTACTTACATAGTATCCTCTATATAGTGTTCACTTAATAAATGCTTATTTATTGATTGATTAGATGATTCTGATTTTTCACTTTGCCCTTTGATTATAATAACACTGGATAATTTTCACTCATAATTTTTTGAAATATGGCATCCAGAGTCCTTTTTTAAAAATTTTGTTTTCAGGTAGTCTAATCATTCTTAGTTTTTTTTTTTCCCTTCTTGGCCTATTTTCCAGAAGAAAATTAATAAGATAAACCATTTTTTCAGTTTTTTGAGCTGAATATTTCTTGCCTCATGGAGTGATTAATTTCTTTTTGGTCTCATAATTTTCCAGGAGTCTCTCATGGGTAAAGTTTGTTACTCTTCTTAATTCTGATTATTCTTCTTAATTCTTTTTTTTCCCTAGAACTCTTATTTTATTCCTAATTCTTCTTTCTAAGGCAAATTCTAAATCTTTTCTTCTGATTCTAAAATATTAGGGCAGTTTTCCTTTGTGGTTTCTTATAAGATAATGTCTAGATTCTTTTTTTCATCATGGCTTTCAGGAAGTCCAGTGATCCTTAGATTGTCTCTCCTACATCTATTTTCCAGGTCAGTTCTTTTTCCTAGGAGGTATTTCATATTTTCTTCTATTTTTTTCATTTTTTTTTTGTTTGATTGATTCTTGAAGTCTTATTGAGTCATTCACTTCTATTTGTTCAATTCTAATTTTTGGTGTATTATTTTCTTCAGTTACCTTTTTTAGTTTCTTTTATAATTGGCCAATTGAATTGTTTTATTCATTGCATTTTTTTGTTTTTCACAAATTTTATTTTTCAGTGAATTGGTGTCTTTTTCATATCTCTTTTGTACCCTACATATATACTTTCCCCATTCCTTCTCGCAATGATCTCATTTCATTTCCCCATTTTTTTCTAACTCGCTTTTAAGATCCTTTATGCAATCTTCCAAGAAAGCCTTGTAAAATGGGGACCAGCTCCCTTTGGGGCTTTTTTAAGAGTTGTTTTGCCTTTAGGAACCTCAGGATTCAAAGTCTGTTCTTCTCTGTCTCCATAAAAGCTGTTTATGGTGAGAGTTCCTTTTTGTTTTTTACTCATTTTTTAAAGGCTTGAAGTCTGCTCAATGCAGAGGAGTGACAGCTGCTTTAATTTGCCCTGGGTCAGTTCTGCTGATTGACTTCTGGTGCTGGGTAATGGCAGCTAGGTCCCTGTTCTTCCAAGGCTCAGTAGTTTACAATTTGCCTTTTGTAGCAAATCTGCCAAACCTACCTGCTTGCAACTAGGCAGAGTAGTCTAAGAGGCTCTCAGAAGATTCCCAGATAGGTGGAAGCCTCAATACTCTGACTCTCTGCCCCAGCTCCTTGTCCTGGTCTCCCTGTGCTGCAGTCTAGACTCCATAGACTGACCCCCTATCCCTTTGAAACAGACCTGTTGTGAAGTTCTTCCAAGATATCTTCTTCTGGGAATGTGTTGTATTCCAAAAATTTATGGGTTCTTTGACTCCAAAACCAATTTAGAGGCTTAATCTGCTGTTGGTTTGAGAGAATGTTAGAGGAGGTCACAGAAAGTTGCATCTGCTCCCCACCATCTTGGTTTCACCCACCTTCAAATCTTTTCTGTATCATTAATGCTTTGGCTAATTTGCTAAATGCTTTGGTTCTTATCCTGGAAAATATTTCTAAACATATAGAATTACAGAAGTATCTAGTTATACTGAGATAAGGAAGTAATTATTTACCTGTCAAAATTCAGGAATCTATCTAAAGTCCAAAGAATCCATGAACCACATTTTAAAAACTCTTGAAGTAGAGTTCTCATATTATTTACAATTTTCTTTTGAAACTCCTCTTTCATTTTTCCCAGAATTCTAGTTGATCTTGTGCTTAAGTGTGCTTTTGTTTGAAGATTTACTTGTTCATATTGTGTTTATGCTTGTTCATTTTGTTTTCTTCTTAATTGTGCCTTGGGCATTTTTAACTCCATAATATTTGTTTATAGTGTGAATTTTTAAAAATGCCTTCTCTTTTCTTTAATTTCTACTTTCTGTTAGGGCTGTGTGTGACGGTGTCCCTAACTCAAATTAAAATCAGAGACTCTTAATGTAAAAAGCAAAAACAAAACAAAACAAACAAGAAAGGACAATTCTCAGCAGACAAGGTATCAATAGAGGAGTACAAAGCACAAACCGCTAAACATAAGATTTAATAGACCCTAAACACAGAAGCCCCTCCACACCCTTACCCCCCTCCCCCCCATACCTTTTCTTTCATTATCTGGGAGAGTACAGGCTTATGCTCTAAAAATGGAAATCTATCCCAGAAACAAAAGGACACTACTAAATTACAAACTCTTTACCTATCAAGTATTTAAATGCTAATTAAGAGGTGGTGGTAGGAAACAGGAGGGAAACAATAATCCAAGACAATGGAACAGCTTTGTATGTACAGCTCAATTTGTTATTGCCAAGACTCAAGTCACAATTAGGGTACAGTTCAAGGTAACATTCCCATGACAGATTTTCACTCAGTTTATCCCATTCAGGGTCAGACTCTATATATTTGCATAGGGAATATTGAGTCCTTTTTGGTCCTGATCTATATTTCTTAGGGTGCTATTATTGTTTTTTTCTGGATATTCACTGCTGTATCCTTTAAGGATCTCAGCGAGAGCTCATTCCAGACACCTGTAAATTTTAAATGAACTTTAAGCATTCTGATCAACAGTAGAGTGTGATTGTTGCTTCATTTGATTCCTGTTTCCTTCAGCTTGTGTCATCTAGTTGGAGGATTTTGAGTGTTCAGAGAGACAGAACTGTAGGTTCATCCTTGATCCTAACTCCTTGTTTTGGTTACTCAATTATAGGTTCCTACTATGAATAGGCTAAATGATCCCAACCAGGGTCAGAATTCACAATTTCCCTTGCTTTTGTTCTTGTTCTTTGTCTAACACAGTCTCAGGCCCACTCTATTCTTGAAATGCCATCCCTGGTAGTCAGGATATCATAGGCCTTAGATTTAGTATACACCGAGACTGTGATCTAGCTCCAGTATTAAACTAACGCAAGTGCTGGTTGGTTCTTTATTTTTTTCCCTGCATAATATATACCCTAAGCTCATATCTGAACTATTTTCATGAACTGTTCTTTTGTCCTGATATATTGGTAGTCTCCACCCCGTGTCCCATGCTGAAAGGCTTTGTTTGAATCTACTTCCCTCGACTTTAAAATCTACAGCCTGCAGGCCTCTGCTTGTTTCTTTTTGTTGATTTGTAGTGGAATGATTACCTACTGTGATTTTTTCCTTGAATTTCCCCAATCTGTCAATCTACTCAATTTGTTGTTGGAGTAACCAAGGAAAAGAGCTGGGCCATATTTATTTTTTTAAATTTCTTTTTATTTTCTGGTCTTATTAAAAATATTCTAAAATTCTTCTGGTGAAGTCAGATCAGGAAGAATGGGAAGCTCATAGGAAAGAAATTCTGAAGACACAAAGAAAAATTTATGATGAGGAAGAAAAAAGAGGTAGTCAGCTCCTTCCCAGATGATTATAGCCAATGCCAGATCTCCTTAGAATTTAGAGTAGCTTCACTTGACTATTCCATCTATTTTCTTTTTTTTATTTTTTTATTTAAAGCTTTTTATTTACAAAGCATATGCATAGGTAATTTTTCCAACATTGACTCTTGCAAAACCTTTTGTCCAAATTTTCCTCTCCTTCTTCCCACCCCCTCCTTTAGCTGGCAGGTAGTCCGATATATGTTAAATTTGTTGAAATACTTGTTTAATCCAAATACACACACACACACACACACACACACACACACACACACACACACACACACATATATATACACACACATATATATACAGTTATTTTGCTGCACAAGAAAAATCAAGAAGGAAGAAAAAATAATATTCCACAGCATTCATATACCATAAATTATTCAGCCATTTTCCAGTTGATAGGCATCCACTCAGTTTCCAGTTTCTTGCCACTATAAAGAGGGCTGCCACAAACATTTTTGCACATGTGGGTCCCTTTCCTTTCTTTAAGATCTCTTTGGAATATAAGCCCAGTAGTAACACTGCTGGCTCAAAAGGTATGCACAGTTTGATAACTTTTGGAGCATAATTCCAGATTGCTCTCCAGAATGGTTGGATCCGTTCACAGTTTCACCAACAGTGTATCAGTGTCCCAGTTTTCCTACACCCCCTCCAACATTTGTCATTATCTTTTCCTGTCATCTTAGCCAATCTGACAGGTGTGTAGTGGTATCTCAGAACTGTCTTAATTTGCATTTCTTTGATCAATAGTGATTTGGAACACCTTTTCATATGGCTAGAAATGGTTTCAATTTCTTTATCTGAAAATTGTTCATATCCTTTGGCCATTTATCAATTGGAGAATGGCTTGAACTATTATAAATTTGAGTCAGTTTTTTTCAAGTAGTGAATTCTTATCCCAAAAGATAGGGCTTTTTGGTTAGTAAAATATTAGATTGTTATAGTCACTGGCTATTTTGTTCTGTGAGCCTAACCTATTCCACTGATCAACTTCTCTATTTCTTAGCCAGTAGCAAATGGTTTTGATGACCGCTGCTTTATAATATAGTTTTAGATCTGGTACAGCTAGGTCACCTTCATTTGCTTTTCTTTTCTGTAGAGGGCAGAACTTTGGAGAAGTATACTTGAAACAAGTATACTTGAAACAACGGGTTAATTCACTGGAATTGAGATGATTGTTCTCTAGTTTATATATATACATAGTACTTAACATGGTGATGTAATGGCTCTCTAGTTCACACATACTCAATAACCTGTAATGATAAAATTGTAATAGGATATTTCAACTGGGAACAAATTCATTCTCAAGGGGAGTCTGATTGAGACTGGCAGATTGGCAGACTGCTGGAGGAGACTGGGTCAGACTGAGATTGGGTCAAACTATGACAGACACAGACTGTGTAAGAGACAGTAAAGACTTTGGATTCTATTCTTGTCCATTCTGCTGGTGTCTGTCCTGCTGAGACCAAGGCCCTTCTGGAGGACCTCCAGAAATCTAGCCTGGACATTACAGTTTTCATTAATTCCTTTGAAATTCTTGACTTTCTGTTTTTACAGATAAATTTTGTTGTTATTTTTTCTAGGTCAGTAAAATAGTTTATTGGGAGTTTGATTGGTATAGCACTAAAGAGATTAATTTAGGGAGTATTGTCATCTTTATTATATTTGCTTGACCTATCCAAGAGCACTTGATATTTTTCCAGTTGCTTAGATCTGACTTTATTTGTATAGAAAATGGTTTGTAGTGTTGCTTATATAGTTCCTGACTTACCCTTGGAAGATAAATTCCCAAATATTTTATTCTATCAACAGTTACTTTAAATTGAATTTCTCTTTGTATCTTTTGCTGTTGGATTTTGTTAGTGGTATATAAGAATGCTGGTGATTTATGTGGATTTATTTTGAATCCTGCAACTTTGCTAAAGTTGTGGATTATTTCTAATAGCTTTTTAGTAGAATCTCTGGGATTCTCTAAGTATATCATCATATTGTCTGCAAAGGGTGATAATTTGGTTTCTTCATTACCTATTCAAATTCCTTTAATCTCTTTTTCTTTTCTTATTGCCAAAGCTAGCATTTCTAAGACAATATTGAATAGTAATGGTGATAGTGGGCAGCCTTGTTTTACACCTGATCTTACTGGGAATGGTTCCAAATTATCCACATTACATATGATGCTTGCTGATGGTTTTAATAGATGCTACTAATTGTTTTAAGGAAAAGTCCATTTATTCCAATAATCTCTAGTGTTTTTAATAGGATGGGTGTTGGATTTTATCAAATGCTTTTTTCTGCATCTATGAGATAATCATGTTTTTTGTTCATTTGCTTATTGATATAGTTAATTATGCTAATAGTTTCCCTAATATTGAACCAACCCTGCATTACTGGTATAAATCCTTCTTGGTCATGGTGTATTATTTGGGTATGATTTTCTGTAATCTCTTTGCTAATATTTTGTTTAAGATTTTTGCATCAATATTCATTAGGGAGATTGGTATATAATGTTCTTTCTCTATTTTTGGCCTACCTGGTTTAGGTATCAGTACCATGTCTGTGTCATAAATGGAATTTGGCAGGAATCCTTCATTCCCTATTTTTTCCAAATAGTTTATGTAGTATTGGAGTTAATTGTTCTTTAAATGTGTAGAAGAATTCACATGTAAGTCTATCTGGTCCTGGGGATTTTTTCTTAGGGAGCTAATAATAGCTTGTTCTATTTCTTTTTCTAAAATGGCACTATTTAAGTAATTTATTTCCTCTTCTGTTAATCTGGGCAGTCTATATTTTTACAGGTATTCCTCCATTTCACTTAGGTTGTCAAATTTATTGGCATAAATTTGAGCAAAGTAACACCTAACAATTGCTCTAATTTCCTCTTCATTGGTGGATAGTTCTCCCTTTACATTTTTGAGATTAACAATTTAATTTTCCTCTTTCCTTTTTTTCTAATCAAATTAACTAAAAGTTTATCTATTTTTATAAAACCAACTCAGTTTTACTTATTAATTCAATGGTTTTTTTAGTTTCAATTTTATTGATCTCTCCTTTTATTTTTAGAATTTCAAGTTTGGTATGTGATTCAGTGTTTTTAATTTGTTTTTTTCTAGCTTTTGTAGTTGCAAGTCCAATTTATTGATCTTCTCTTTCTCTATTTTATGCAAGGTAAGCATCTAGAGATATAAAATTTCCCCTTGTTACTGCTTTGGCTTCATTCCACAAATTTTGGTATGTTGTCTCATTGTTGTCAATTTTTAGGATGAAATTATTTATTGTGTCTGTGATTTGCTGTTTTACCCATTCATTCTTTAGGATGAGATTATTTGGTTTCCAATTTCTTTTTGATCTATTTTCCACTGGCCTTTTGTTGAATGTAATTTTTATTGCATTGTGATCTGAAAAAAATGCACTTACTTTTCTGTCTTTCTATATTTAATTTTGAGGTCTTTATGTCCTAATACATAGTTAATTTTTTGTATAGGTTCCATGAATTGTCAAGAAGAAAGTGTACTCTTTTCTGTCTTCATTCAATTTTCTCTAAAGATCTATCATATCTAGTTTTTCTAGTACTCTATTTACCTCTTTAATTTCTGTTATGAGTTCAAATGTTGGAGTTCTTGTTCTTCTCAAGGCACAGCCGGTTTAGAGGCTTAGAGCCCTTCGGATGTCTCCAAATCCAAAGGTTCTGTCCTTCAGCCTCTGCCTCTGCTTTCTTCAGCCTCCAACCAACACAGAGATGGAATGTCTCTCTTGTCTCCTTCTGGGGAGCCCAGCCACCAACTACAGTGGTGTAAGATGAAGATGAATCTGGTTGTCCACTGAACTCTCCACTCGTAGCTTTATCCTCTGAAAACCCTTCGTCTGCCACCAGAGTCGCTCCTCTCGAGTCCAGCTGAACTCTCTTCTGCGACCAGCCAGCCCAGAGGAAAAAAAATGTATTCTGGAATGACTGTCTCGCCTTATATGTGAACCTTCTGAGAGAATGGGATTATGGGTTTTCTCCCAAAGTGCTCTCTGGCCCAAAGAGCTTTAAGGGAGGTGTGGACTCCCTTGAAGTTAGAAAGTGTACTTTGTGAAGCTAGCATACTTGTGGACTCCAATGAGTAAAGGTGTGAACACAAGCCTTGTATTAATTAGTTCTACTTAGTACCTTGTTTCAGGTTCTGGCCAAAATCTTCTTGTAAGATTAGATCAATTCTAATTAGTTAGCAGTTAGTAAGGATTCCAACAAATTTCTTTCTTATTTATTTTGTTGTTTGATTTATCTAGTTCTGAGAGAGCAAGGTTGACATCTTCCACTATTATAGTTCTTTGTCTATTTCTTCTTGCAACTCTCATCTTTTTTAGGAATTTAGATGCTATACCACTTGGTGCATATAGGTTTAATATTGATGTTTCTTCATTATCTATGGTCCCCTTTAGCATGATATTATTTCCTTCCTTATCTCTTTTAATTAGATCAATTTTTGCTTTTGCTTTATTTGAGATCAGGATAGCTACCCTTGCTTTTTTTTATTTCACATGAAGCATAATAGATTTTGCTTCAGCTCTTTACTTTTACTCTGTTTGTATTGTTCTGCCTTAAATGTGTTTCTTTTAAAAAACATATTGTAGGATTCTGGCTTTTAATCCCATCTGCTATGTACTTATGCTTTATGGGAGAGTTCACCGCATTCACATTTACAGTTAAATCTACTAATTCTGTATTTCCTGCCATCTTATTAACCCCAAATTTTACCTTTCTTTTTTCTTTCCCACTTTCTCTCCTCCCCAGTGTTTTACTTATGAACACTACTTGCCTCAAGCAATCATCCCCCTTTAGAGACCCTTTCCCTTTCTTATACCTTTCCCCTACTATTTCTCTTTTCCCGTCTATTTAGCCAACTCCTTCCCTTTTCCCTTTTCCCCTCCCACTTTTTTAATAAGGTGAAGGATATTTCTCAGTGAAACCAAATATATCTAATATTCTTCCTTTGAGCCAAATCTGATGAGAGTAAGATTCACACAATATTCATCAACCTTCCTCATTTCCCTCAATTATAATAGGTTTTCTTTGCCTCTTCCTGTGATGTAATTTCCCTCATTTTATTTCCACTTTCCCCCTTTTTTCTGTTACAATCCTCTTTCCACTTCTAGTTTCTTTTTTATATCATCACAGTAGATTGAGATTATACATGTACTCTGTATGTATACCCAAAACAGAAATAACAGTTTTCGAGAGTTTTTTTTTCTTTTTACCTTTTATGCTTCTTTTGAGTTCTATATTTGGATGTCAAATTTTTTGCTTAACTGTGGTCTTTTCATCAAAAATAGATGGAATTCACCAATTTCAGTGAATGTCCATCTTCTTCCCTGAAAAAAAAATGCTCAGTTTAGCATGGTAATTTATTCTTGGCTTCATTCCCAGTTCCTTTGCCTTTCAGAATATCAGATTCAAGGCCCTTCCATCCTTTAAAGTGGAAGCTGCTAGGTCCTGAGTAATCCTTATTGTAGCTCTTGGGTATTTGAATTTTTTTTTTCCTGGCTGTTTGTAATATTTTTTCTTTGTCCCACAGTTCTGAAATTTAGCCACAATATTCCTTGGGGTTTTAATTTTGGGATCTCTTTCAGGAGGTATTCAGTGAATTCATTCAATGGTCATTTTTCCTTCTGATTCTATAATATCTGTGCAGTTCTCTTTGATGATTTCTTGAAAAGTAGTCTATTGTCTCTCCTAGATCTATTTTCTAGAGCAGTTGTTTTCTCAGTTGGGTATTTTACATTTTTTCTATTTTTTTCATTTTTTTGTTGTTTTGCTTAACTGATTTTTGTTGTCTTATTGAGTCATTCATTTCTATTTGTTTAATTATGAATTTTAGTGAGTTATTTTCTTCATTTACTTTTCTTTACTTCTTTTTGTTTTTGTGCAATTAAAATTGTTTTGTTCTATGGAATTTTTTTTCCATTTCACAAAAATTTGTTTTTTTAAGGAGTTATTTTCTTTTTCTCTTTCACAAATTCTGTTTTTAAGGAGTTATTTTCTTTTTCTGTTTCACAAATTCTGTTTTTCTAGGAGTTGCTTTCTTTTTCCATTTTATCAAGTCTAAATTTTAATGAGTTATATGCCTTTTCCAAATCCTCTTGCTGTTTTCATTTCCTTTCCCCATTTTTCTTCTAGCTCTCTTTCAGAATCCTTTTTAATTTCTTTTAGGAGAGACTTGTGTAACAGGGACCAGATTATATCACCTTTGGGGGCTTCATCTGGAGATAATCTGCTTTTAGTCTCCTCAGGGTTTTGGAATTTGTTGTTCTCTTTCATCATAAAAACTGTCTATCATCAAAGTCCTCTATTTCTTTACTCTTTAAAAAAAATAAGCTCTATTTTTCAGGAGGGGAGGTTTTCTAAGCTTCCTCTACAAGCAGTTGTGGCTGTGATGGGTCAGTGCTGACTTACTCCATGTGCTAGGTGGGTGTGGCCAGTTCCCATGAGATTCTGGCGTTTTGGGGTTCACTATTGATCCTTTGTGTTTGTGTTGGATGTTTTATAACTTCTTTGCTGATCTTCTGTTTGCAACCAGGGCAGAATGACCAACACTGCTGTAGATTTCTGTAGATTCCTCCCTGTATATTCTTTGCCAAGCAAAGTTCACTCCAACTTGGGACTCTGCACTGTCTGAGCTGGCTTTTGTGCTCAGTCGTTTGTGTTAGGCTGCCTCCCTCCCATTTCCAATTGAAACAGACCTTTTCTGGTCTATTTCCTCCCCATAGATTTTTTTGCCATGGGGATTCTTCATCACTCTGCACTGTTTGCTCTGGCGTTTGTGCTCAGCTGCTTGTACTGACTGCCTCCCTCCCATTTCCAATTAAAACAGACCTTTTCTGGCCATCTTTGAAATTATCTTCTGCTGATAGTTTGTTGCACTCCCAATATTTGTGGGTTCTGCCCATCCAGAGCTAATTCAGAGACTGGATTTGCTAATTAGTCTGAGGGTTGTAGGAGAAGGTCAGAAAGAAATGTGTGTTGTCTCTGCCATCTTGGCTCCACCCCTGGAAGTTTGTTCCATCTACTGTCACTGCCAAACATTTTTAAAAACTAGTGCCTCTACTTCCTTCATGATTACTAATGAAAAATTAATTGCTGAACTCTGACTTCATATTTGACCATAGGGGCAGTAAGGAGAAATGAGATTGAATCAGCAAAAGAGCTGAGTGATCAGACCTACATTATTAAAAAACCCACTAACACCTGTGTTAATTGGCATTATAGAAGGGCACTAGGGAACAGAGGCTGGGTAGCCAGTCAGGAAGTTAGTGCTGTACTTTAGATGAAAAGTAATGAGAACTTGAATTAGCTATGGCTTATGTAGAAGAAGACATATTAGACAAAAGTTGTAGAGAATGAAATCACAAGATTTGGCAACTGTGAGTGAGAAATGAGAAGTCAAATTCTAAATTTGTAAACCTGGGGAACTGGAAAAATGATGATGGCTTTGATAAAAATAGGAGATTTTGGAAATGGGATAGGTTTGGGAGGAGAGATAATGAATTGGTTTTGAACATGTGGAGTTTGAGATGCCTATGGACCATCTAGTTCAAAATGTCCTATAAGCAGTTGTTGATGCAAAACTAGAGATAAAGAGAGAATCTAGAGGTAAATGCATATCTGTGAATCATTTGCATAAAGATGATATTTCAAAACATGGAAGCAAATAAGATCATTAAGTGAGAAAGTATCAAGAGACAAGGGTTCAGGGTAGAACTTTAAGTTACATCTAATTTCAAATTGTTATCACAAGTGAAGAGGTCCTTGTCTGATAAATACTTTTTAACTTCTCCACATACAATACTAGATTCATATAATTTCTATTAACCTTTGCATTTTTTTATTTTTTATTGCTGAGGCAATTGGGGTTAAGTGACATGCCCAGAGTCACACAGCTAGAAAGGTTAAGTGTCTGAGACCAGATTTGAACTTAGGTCCTCCTGACTTCAAGACTGGTGCTCTATCCATTGTGCCACCTAGCTGCCCCTAATCTTTGTATTTTTTAAGGCTAGTTGGTAACTACCCTTGGGAAAGTATTAGAAACTCAGATTCCTGAAGTACCTGATTATTTTTTTTTTATGTGCCACACAAATGAGAAACCTTTGAAATTGGAAATAGATTCTTCATGTTAGGAGCACAGTTTCCAACTATTCTTGGTGCTTCTTCCTGAGTATTGGAGTTATTCAAAATTCTTGGGATGGTTTCTTTAAACATTAGAAAAAGGGAAAGGGGAAGAAGAGCCTATTTTTTTATTGTCACTGGTGAAATATAAAGATAAAGATTTATATCTCTATTAAAATATAACAAAGTGGTGAATTATGTATTAAAATAATTTCATGGTCTCAGAATCAGAAATTTCATTAAGGGGTAAAGTTAGTTAGCCAAGACCTCACAGAAGAGGTAGGACTGGGGAAGATATCATATTTATGTTGGTTAAAAAAAAAAAAAAACCTGAGATGAGGGAGAACAGTATGAGTAAAGATGCTTTATTATATTATTGGACTTTATATAAATAATATGCTGTTTATAACACCAGAATAGTGTGGCTTTATATACAGTTTGGAAATAAAGAAGGAATAATTTATCTATTAGACAAGTTCAGTGCATATTATAGTTACAGTAATTTTAAGCTGATGTAGTTCTATAAATTAGTTCACGTAATTATACTTTGATAGCTTTTCATTACATTTAATGTGAATTTAATGGAATTAATGTTCTGTATCAACAAATGCATTGTTTTTATTGTTATACAAAGAAGACATTTTTGAAAGAAAAGAATGTAGAGTCGGTAATCCAAATATTTTAAATTATAATGTGTCATAAATAAAATTGCATGTAAAATCTATTCATAAAAATTATCTTCATCTCTCCCAGACATATTTTTTTCAGTCTAGATTTGGATGTGGAAAGAGCATTATGTTTTTGTGTTCTCTTTGGGCTTTAGTCTTCATAAACTTCATTAATGCTCAATCCTCATCTTTATTTGCTAAGAAACTATATTCTCACAAATGATTATAAATGAGTCAGTAATAAAATTAATTGAGACCTTGATTTTTTTTTTTTAGCAATTCCTTGATACTTTGAATGAAAAATTATCTTAAGTAGGAATACATTTTTTTTTGTGATAAGAAAATAATTTGGGTAAAATAATACACATGGGTGATTTTTCAGCACTGACAGTTGCAAAACCTTTTGTTCCAACTTTTCCCCTCCCTCCCCTCACTCTCTCCCCCAGATGACAGGTAGACCAATACCTGTTAAATATGTTAAAGTATATTTTAAATATAATATATGTATACATGTCCATATAGTTATTTTGCTGCACAAAAAGAATTGGACTTTGAAATAGTGTACAATTAACCTGTGAAGGAAATCAAAAATGCAGGCGGACAAAAATAGAGGGATTGGGGATTCTATGTGGTAGTTCACACTCATTTCCCTGAGTTCTTTCGCTGGATATAACTTTGCCTTTGGTTTAAAGGAAAGACTAGACCATTATTTAGACTAAACTGCTTTCCAAACTTACTGCATATATCACCTTTAAAAGGCTGCAGGTTAAGTGAAGGGCCAACAATTATACACTAATGCAGGTAAATCAAAAAGTGGAAATTAGGTGCAGCTAGGTTTCAGGTAAAATCAAAATAAAAAGAATGGAACTGTAAGCCCTGAAATGCTATAGACAGATACAGGCATTTGATTATTTTAAAAAAATGATTTTTTCCCTGAAATAATGAAATCTTTCTCTTTTTAGGAATTTTTTTTGTTGATTATAGCCATTACAATTTCAAAAATTAAAGCAAAATAGTTATGACAAGGGGAAATTTATTGATTTTTCTCTTCAAATATTGGGAGTAGAAGATATATATAAAACAGGAGGTTATATGAGTAAACCTACTATTACTTGTATAAAATGTCATCGTTATAGTTTCTTTGGATTCAAGAAGAACCACAAATATTTACAAGAGTTTCTAATTTTGATTGTTATATAATTTTTGCATTCATTGTTTTTGATCTCAATTGTTCTGTAATGATTTCCCTTCTGATCTCACCATGTGCTTCTTTTATTTTACTGAGGCAGAATATCTTCTAATCCTGCATATCATCAGCAGTCAGTTATTGCTCTTAAAATCCCTTTCATAACATCTTTATGGGAGTCCTTTGGTAATATAACTAGCTCTGCTGATATCTAGTGCCCTGGGAGTTTTGCAGAATATCTATAAAATTTGTGCACTGTCTCTTTTCCCTTATTCTGTCCTATCCTTTTGTTTTTCATTTTCTGCTGGAAATATCTATGTCTTTGGCTTTTCTGAAACTCCTCAGTTGTTTTTGTTGAAGCCCTGAACATATTTTACCTAAAGAAATCTTTTTTGAATTCTAGTTATCTAAATATAGATAATTCAAAATTTACCTCAAAATACTAAGTCCTTTGAAAAAGTCTTCAAACAAGCACTCTTCTATGTTTGAAGTGAACTTCTGGAAACAAGATGAAGTGTTTAGGACCTCAGTTGGTGGGAGAAATTATTTCAAGGAGATAGCATCATCTTTTTCCTGCCCTAGGGACTCATGGGGGTGGTGCTGCTCTAAGGCAACAGAGTAAGGAATTTTGAATTGAATAATGCAGTTGCACTTGTGACAGCATATGCGATTATCTAGATAGGAACTCTGGGAGCAAGTTATTGAGCACTGAAGTGAATGGAATTGAATGAGCCGCAACTAGGAGAGGAATTGGAAGCCTTGGTGTTGAGTATACTGTCTCCACCTTTTTGAAATCTGAGAGTCCTATTTAACTGCTTTTCTTAAGATCTGAAAAGGATAGTGATATGCTTTTCCCTCTTTTCCCATTTCTCCCCTGCTCAAAAAGACAAATATACTTCACGGTTTCTCTGTTCTCTTAGTCTATTCATAATTTTTATTTTAATTCATGCCTTTAAATAAAGTCCACACTGGGTATAAAATTATGATTAGCCACAATTCATTCACAAATGAATAGTTTTCACACAAAAATGATAGAGATGGTAGCTAAGATTGGCAGAAAGAGAAAAGGCCTGTCTAAAGTTCTAGAGTTTTCTTTTTATCTTAGCTGGAGATTTAAGGAATTTTGTCTTCTTGAGAATTTTTATAAGCTTCCCCATAGCAGAGAAAGATTAAACCATGTGAATTCAAAACATTATCTCTAGGCTGCCTAAGATAGGAGTAAACAGATTGAAGTGATTGGAGGCTAGCTTCTGTCTTAAACATTGAGACTTCCTAGCAAATCCTGTACCAGCTTCACACCCAGACCAGGTAATTTAGCCCATGACTTCTTTTCTTCTGAGACTTCTCAGGGAACCTTGCTTCATCTTCCTACTTATAACCATTTCATTCCTAATGAGTAACATTTTTTGGTACATTGTGTTTTTATAATACAAACATATACAGATTATAAATGCTTCAGGAGAGGTTTCCTATACCAAAGTAAAATAATTAAGTAAACAAGTGATATCATCTAAAAGTGCACTTTATATGTCTAATGCTCCTACCTTTCTAGAAAAAATCTTTTTTTTCTTTCTCTTCAACCTTCTATTCCATTAAAAAAAGAAAAATAAGTTTCTTGAAACAAATATAGTCAAATAAAACAAATGCTATAAATGAAATTACGTGTGTGTCTATATATAAGTGTGTGTGTGTGTGTGTGTGTGTATACCTGTCAGATTGGCTAAGATGACAAGAAAACATAATGACGGATGTTGGAAGGGATGTGGGAAAACTAGGACATTGATACATTGTTGGTGGTACTGTGAATGGATCCAACCATTCTGGAGAGCAATTTAGAACTATGCTCAAAAAAGTTATCAAACTGTACATATCCTTTGACTCAGCAGTGTTTCTACTGGGCTTATATCCCAAAGAGATCTTAAAGGAAGGAAAGGGATCCACATATGCAAAAATGTAGTGGCAAGAAACTGGAAACTGAATGAATACCCATCAATTGGAGAATGGCTGACTATAGTATATAAATGTTATGGAATATTATTGTTCTACAAGAAATGATCAGAAGGATGATTTCAGAGAGGGCTGGAGAGTGAAAGAAGAAAGGAGAGTTTTTTTGCTAAGTGAAATGAATAGAACCAGGACATCATTTACTACATGGCAACAAGAAGATTATATGATTTTCAATTCTGATGGACATGGCTCTCTTCAACAATGAGATGATTCAAACCAATTCCAATTGTTCAATGAGAAAGAGAGCCATCTGCACCCAGAGAGAGGCCTGAGGGAACTGAATGTGCATCATAACATAGCATTTTCACTCTTTTCGTTGTTTGCTTTCTCGTCTTCCTCCTCCTTCTTGTTCTTCTCTGGTTTGATTTGATTTTTCTTGTGCAGCACAATAATTGTATAAATATGTGTGCATATTGTATTTAGCATATATTTCTACCATGTTTAACACATATTGGACTACTTGCCATCTAGGGAAGGGTGTGAGAGAAGGGAGGGAAAATTGGAACAACTTGATTTTGCGAGGGCTAATGTTAAAGCATTATTCACACATATATTTTGAAAAATAAAAAGCTTTAAAAAATTTAAAAAGTGAATTTATATGTCTATATATCTGTATATGTATGCTTGCGTTTTTGTCCTATTGTAAATCCTAATTCCTTCATGTCTCTGCAATGGATAACGTATTTCATTGATGTCCTGGAATCATGAATGGAAATTGTAGTGATCATATTTTTTAGAGTTTTCTCTTTTTTTTTTTTGAACTTTTAAAATGGTGGTTTTTAATATTATTGTGTAATTTGTTCTCCTGATTTTGCTCATTTCATCAAATACTATAACTTTCACTTACTGTGGCCTTTCAGTATTCTTCTTGAAGTTTAGACAGCTTTGTTTACTTCCCTCTTTACAGTTAATGAGAGGTGTGCAAAGACTCATTAGCTTATTGACCAAGATGTATTTGAGATGACTTCATTGCATTTTTTCATTCATGAAGCAGAATTAAGGGAAAGGGAAGAAGTTCAAATGGCTACAAGATTTTGAACCTGTGACTAGATTCAAAATGCAAAAACTGGCTAGCCACTTAGAAATGAATTGGTTTTTAGGGAAGATGGCTGGATACAAATTCAATATATTTTACAAATATATGTTAATTGCCTACAGAGATTCTGCTCTGGAAAGGCCTGATTATCTATAAAATTTGTTAAATTGCTGTAAAACTTTTGACTGCTCTTGGGTAATAAATTCATAATTCATAAATTATGAGAGTTTAGAGAAAGTATAGTATATTTATGCTATATTAAGTAAAGCATTTTTAGGGACAGACCTGTGATTTCTTTAACAGAATAAGTTGGATGAGGAAATTCTCTCTACTAATTCAAATAGGTATTTTTTTATGCGAGAGAGAGAGTTGACTACAAAAGTTGGAACTTGCCCAGAGTCATGCAACCAAGAATCTATCAAAGGAGGGATTTAAACTAACTTCTTCCTTGCTTTAAGGATGGCTTTCAATCAACCATGCCACTTTACTAATTATTTAGGGGAAATGATTTCAAGAAGTAATTTAGTCCAGATTTTTCCATTAATGCGATAGTATTTCTAATTTAAAATGTATAGGGGATTACCTGTCTTTATGTATAGTATTACTAGGAATGGAGATACTACTATTTCCTTTGCTAACATTTTATATTGCCTAATCACCCTTGGCAGGGAGTTTTTTCTTTTTTCTTTTTCCTAATTTCATGTCTCTGGATCCTGATGGAAATCTCCCTCCCCCTTTTATGTGTCTTAAATAACTACATTTGGGCTTGTAGAATAAGGTTTAATTAAAAAAGAGTGTTTAAAGGTTCACTGTGAATAACAGAAGCAAACAGATTTTTAGGCTTTTAGGAAATGATTAACAAAAAGGGGAGTTAACTAAACCCACTCATTTGAAAGTTTTATTCATAATGCTTCTCCAAAGTTAATTTGAAGTATATATACATTCCATTATCAGGGAGATATTTGAGAAAGTGGGCCTGAAAAATTATTCAAGTCCTAGTAAAATGAGAAAAATTATCAGTTTTAGTGGTACAATCTATTAGGTGAATGACAGCTAAACTAAATTAGCCTTACAAGGGTCCATGTCAGCTCTTATTGGGAATCAAGGGATTTTATAAATACTGTGTATAGCAGTTTTACCATTTGATGACAGAATTAGAATTTTCTTTGACATTTATTCCTGGATTTCCTCAAATTATTGTTATATGAATACAGAATTGTGACTTATTTGTCTGAATCATTGTTTATCAGAATTAGAATTATTACATCTCTGAGTATATATTTGAGGAAATATGGATTACAGGCAACACTAGAACTCATGGAAAATAATGATACCACTTATTTTCACTCCTTCTCAAGATTTCCTATTTCAAGTTACCTTCTGTCTGTCTGTCTATGTGGACACACATACAAACACATACACACATATATAAGTATATTTTGTATACAAACTAATTATTTATATGTTGTCTATTTCATTAAAATTTTTCTTGAGGATAGGAACTGTGTTTTTGCCTTTATGTGTATTCTCTGGAGTGTAGCATAGTTCCTGGCATATAGGAGGTACTTAATTAGTTGTTGGAATTTAATCTCACCTTCTGCAAGAAACTTTTTATCTTAATTGTGGTACTTTCCCCCTCAGATTTCCTCCAGTTTATCCTGCATGCATCCTTTTTGTTCATAGTTCTTTGAATTTTGTCTCACCCTTTAAATTGTAAACTCTTTGAGGATAGAGATGGTTTGTAATCTTTCTTTGTTCCCCAGTGCAGCATTTTGCCTGGTATACAGATCCTTAATAAATGGTTATTGCCTTGGTTGACATATATAAACTTAATAAATATTCATTGACTGAGTAGGTTGAAGAATTGGAAGTTTAGTATATTTGAGAAGCATAAACTCTATAGGACAGGGTTGGATAAACATTGAGAACATGAGTGAACTGAAAAAAGATGGCAGGTTTGATGAGAGCAGGAAAAACTGGAGAATAAGTGGGCAGAAACAGATTTGGAACTCTATTTCAAACTACTATGTTGCAAATGTATTAGTGAGATTAATTTAAAAAGTAATATAAAACAGCTGAAAGAAGATAGAAGGAATTAAATTTCACAATTATAGTGAAGATTGGGGGGGAGGGTATTCATAATGAAACAAAGAATACAAGAGTTCACAAAAGGTCATAAAATTAGATAATTTTGATTGCATGAAATTAATCAAACAACAGTTAGTGCTTGAAGAGACCTTACTAGCAATTTCACATATCCTATACCTGAACTGAAAATATTGTGCATAAATAAAATATACATTTAGGTTAATAAGGCGTATTGTTGAATGCAAAAAAAATCTATATATCTAATGAAGTTTTGCTGTCCAGTTGTGTAGTAATTTAATACAATTATATGACCAAAGTTCATTCTCTAATTGATAAGCAACCAAAGAACATGTACAAGTTATCAAAAGAAGACTTATGGATTATTAACAACCATGAGAAACATTAATCACCTCATATACTGCAAATTGGCAAAAATAATATTAGACAGGCGGCTGGGTGGTGCAGTGGATAGAGCACCAGCCCTGAAGTCAGGACGACCTGAGTTCAAACCTGATCTTAGACAGTTAACACTTCCTAGCTGTGTGACCCTGGGCAAGTCACTTAACCCAATTGTCTCAGCAAAATAATAATAATAATATTAGATGAAAATAAGTGAGGAACTAGATGCCAAACCTTTATTAAATTCAAGCTGCATAAGATGCTTATGTCTGTCAAGTCCTTGGCCTATTATCTACTAATTATGGATTTTTAAGTGTGTTTGATAATCATGTATAATGTTACATGTGTATATGTATTCCTGTTAACATGTTTCACTGAGCATCTACCACATGATAAGTTTTGTATGTTATATTGTAAGTCATAAAGGAATCAAGCAGGTACACTCCTTAGCAATTGAAGAGAGGCTTTGAACACTAGTTTCTCACTTTTAATGAGGCATTCTAATCAATGATTTGATTATAAGCTGCCATACACTTAGCACTTGGACTTTTATTTATATGTCTATTTAATTGGTTCCATAAAAACATGGTAATATACAAAATCATGATGCAGAGAACATTTAGTTCCATTGAGGATAATATTTTCAGTTTGATATACATTGCTGCTTAGCCAAATTTGGAGAATAAAAGTTTAGATGATATTTTCCTGGGTTGAACAGAGGGAATGAGAGAGATGAGGGAAGGAAAGGAAAGGCTCAAGCCAACCAGAGTCTTTTATCCTCTTTGCATGCATCTTCTCCTTATTTCCTCAGCTCTTCTACTGAAGGGAGCAGATATTATTATCTCTTACGAAAGCGGGCAGAGTTATCAGTTCCAACTCCTTCTGAAGACTTATTGCACTGAAAACATTGTGCTTCTCTCAGCATGGAAATAACAGCATTGCATACCTCTGTGTCATTGCTTTCTCTTTTATTCAGCAAGACAAGTATGTGCACTCCACAGCTGTCTGATACTGATTAGAGAGAGGTCTGGCTGCTTTGGGCTTATTTGATTCGGTTTTCCCCAAGGAGTATGTCTCCAGGACCTGTGGTTTACAATCTTATTATTTAGCTGCAACTGCTGTCTCCAAAGTTACCAGGGATCTCTTAATGCTCAAATCTAATGTTCTTTCTTCAGTTCTTTTTATTCTTGACTTCTCTTCATCCTCTGACACTGATGATCATCTCTCCCTCTCTCCTTCCTTCCTTCCCACCCTCTCTCCCTCCTTCCCCTTCTACTTCCCTCTCTCCCTCCTTCTCTTCCTCCTTCCCGGTCTACCTTTCTCCCTCCTTTTCTTTCTACCTCCCTTCCTCTTTCCCTCCTTCCCTCCCCCTTTAGACTCTTAGATGAAAACAAAGCTTTTCTTTTCTTTTTTTCAATGATGAATCCTTTAAATCAATGGTCTCCAGCTCTGATAGAAGGGGCCACTAATGTGTATAGAAGGACCCCTTTGTGCCATATATTGACTTAGTTTTAGTAAGTTTTATTATTTTATATATTTTGTTCAGTATTCTCAGTTATTTTTTAATCTGGTCCAGGGCCCAGTTGGGCCTGGGTGACCCTGGATGGGTTTCTATGAACCATATGGCCTCTGGGCTATGTGTTTAACACCTCAGCATTATATGAACTTTTCATCTTATCTGTTCAATTCCTCCCACTCTATTAATCTCTTTCCCTTTTGCCTATAAGCCCATGCATGTTTCCCCCATCTTTAAATAATCTCTACCATACATACTATCTTCTTATATCTTTCATCTCTTTTTCATTGTACTTCTTGAAAAAACCATCTAAACCCAGTAACTTCTACTCCCTTTCTTCTTATTCTCTTCTAAAATCTATGTTGTCGATCTGACCTCATCATTAGCTGAAACTATTTTGCTCCAATTTATCAATAATCACTTATATGCCAAATCTAATGAACGTTCTCCAATCTTAATTAAATTTTTTGTAGCACTGAACATTGTTGTTTACCTTTTCCTTTTAAAGACTCTCTCCTCTTTGAGTTTTTATGTCATTGCTCTCTCCTGGTCCTCCCCTAATATGTCTGACCCCTTCCCAGTGTATTTTATTGGTTCTTCATCTATACTATGCCCACTGTCTGTGGATGTTATTCAAAACTCTGTCTTGAGCAAAAAACTCTTTTGTTTTTGCTTTATATCACAATTTCATTTTGCAATTTCATCATAAGTTCAATCACAATTTCTATGCATAGGATATCAAGATCTGTCTTTTTGTATTAATCCATTTCCAGTTCTTATCACTCTTCCTAAAGGACAGTTTTACATGACCAACTCCACATTTTCAAAATTTAGGATCATATTAAAGTTATTAGCTTAGAAGACTAAGAGGGTAGTGATACTTGACAACTATGGGAAGTGAAGAAGAGCAAGGGGATGGAGGATTTAGCGTGGGGAAATTTAATTCTGTTATGTGTGATGTCTGGGCTAGCTCTCTGGAGGACCTCGGGATCAGCCAGAGTCCTTGGTCTTTAGGTGGAGAAGTAAAGGAGGAGGAGATCAGCCACGGGGCTGGTCAAAGATGGAGTCTGGATTCTGCAGTCTGGAGCCTGAAGTCTTCTCTGGCTCAGAGCTGTGGCTGAGAGCACTGCGGCCGAGAGGGCTCTGTGTACCTCCCTCAGCCCATAAATCTTTCAGTATGATTACCTCACTACACCACATTGAGCATGTACAGCCATAAGCACCATGCTGTGATTCAAGTATATCTTTTCAGAATTCCAGCACACTACAGTTATGGATATTATAGGGCTCCATAATAATATATCTGCTTTCTGTTCCACCTATAGGACAATTCATTTTCCATCTCCATGCCTTTTCACTCGTTGTTCCCAGGACCTGAAATATTCTCTTGCTTGACCTTTGCCTCTTAGATTTTGTGGATTTCTTCAAGGCTAAGCTTATATCATCTTCTATAGCTTACCTTTCCCAGGTACCTTGGGATGTGCTGGAGCCTGTTTTAATAGTTTGGGAACAAGTTACAACAAAACCTATACAACAATCTTTATCTCACATATACATATATGTATGGATATCATTATGTATGTGAGATAGATATGAACATGATATATATTATATATATATATATAATTGTATGTGTACACACACATATATGTGTATATGTTAATATAAAATTAGGTTAATGTATAATATGATAAATAATATAACATATATAATATAATAATAACATAATATGTATCTGTATGCATATTTGCATGTGCATATACATTTATCAAACAGTTACCATTACCTGTATGGATTTGTTTAAAATTCTAAAATATTGTAATTCATTTATTTCTCACAAATGCTAATCTAATAGCCATCTCTTTACTAGTTTTTTTTTTTTTTTTTAGTTAAAAGGCCTTATAAGGCAATCTAATGTAAATAATTAACCTTGATATAAACACTGGTGGGTGGTATATGATCATTTTCAAATTACAAGGTTACTATTTATAAGCAGTTTTCTAAATAGCACTTTTGTATTTTCAAAAGTATTAAATAACCCTCATAAGGTTATGCCTACCAATATTATTTCATAATAACATTCTTTTATTCAAGCCCCACCTTGAGGTAGCAAACACTTGTTCTAATAGCATTTGATTTCTCATGTTCTAAATCTTTTCTGTACTCATTACTAAATGGAAAGAGTAGCCTAAGTGGCCTACTTAGAATTCTTTGATATTTGGGACAATCAGGAAATGGTCATAGAGCAAGCCCCTTAAGGTACCAGTGAACCAATTACAAGGGAGCCTGTATGCTACTGTTTTCACTTTTAGACCATCTGAACTATTTGTTCAAATTCAATATATTGTTTTTCTAAGTGTCTGTGTTGCACAAAGTATGGCTTCAGGCATTGGACATACAAGAAGAAAATCCTTTCTTCCAAGGTTCTTATATTCTAAGAGAGGGAAGGGGGTTAAACATCCCACACCAACAAACAAATGAGTATATACATGATAATTTAAGGAAAAGGATGACACAGAAACTGATACCTGAATGAAGGTATGGATTTTGATAGATTTGAGGAAGGAATGTAAAAGACATGAAGGCAGGAAGTGAGATGCTAAGTATTAGTAGAGCAAGCTCAGCAGTTTCTCTGGGATCTGAAAAGGAATCATATGAAATGAACTTAGAGAAATAGGTTCAAGCCATGTCTTGAAAGATTTAAGAATCCAACTTTAAGAGTTTACATTTTGTTCCTATAGGCAATAACGAGTCATGGATGGTTCAGATATGGTGATGTTACAATCTGCCTTTTACTTTAGGAGGATTATTGTGGCAGCTATAATGGAGGATGGTTTGTGGAATGAAGAGATTAAAAACTAGGAGTTTGATTAAAAGGCTTATGAAGCAGTCCATACAGAAATTGAGAGTGAGTGAATCAGAGTCATTTGTAAAGTGAAAACATAATTGTGAAAGATATTAGAAAAATGAGGTTTACAAAATTTGGCATCTGTTTGGATGAGGTGAAAAGAGGGAAGAGTTGAAGTATTAAAGCTTATTTTCAGGTTGCTTATTTGGATGCCTAGAAGAATACTGACTCTTTCTCCCAGTGTGGAAGTTTGGAGGAGTGGACTGTAAATTGATGTTTACTTCTCCTTCTATGGATAATCAGAATTATAAAATTTAAAGTTGTTCTAGTGACTAGCATAACATCAAGGAAATGTTCATTATGACCACCCTCTTGTCTTTGGGCCCATAATATAAGGTTATTTTCTCTAGGTTCAATGAAAGCAACATTGATATGCCTCCACTGGCAAATGGATATATGGCCCATCTTGTTCCTAAACACTTTTGGTTTCTTTTGTTAAGTATCTATATATTGAGAGCCTTTCATTCTCAGACATTAAGAGTATATGATATGGCTATATCTATTGAAATGTTATTCCTAACTCTTTATGATTCAAAATTGTATTTGGGCTATTGTAAGTAACAGATCTGCAAGAAGGATCTACTTCCAATATCATTTATTGGTTGAATTTTCCAGGACATTTTGAGGTCTGTATTTGTAGTGTGATACTTTGTTATTAAAGTCCATGAAAGATAGTGAGCCTCTGGTATATAATGCCAGGCAATTGGTCCTATTTTGCTAGATAACCAGTAAAGTTAATTACTATTTTTTTTTTTTACTATTATTACCTCTAGCACTATTAGTATTTCTGTTTCTATAGAGCCAGGCATTCCCTATAATATAATTTTATATAACCTAACATTTTGTTACATTTATGTGGAGTATGTCTCTGCTCATTCAATATTATTATGCTTATATTTTTCTTTTTTTGTTTCTTTTTTATTAAAGCATTTTATTTTTCAAAACATATGCATGGATAATTCTTCAACATTAGCCTTTGCAAATCCTTGTGTTCTAACTTCCCCCCACCTTCCCTCATGCCCTCCCCTAGATGACAAGTAGTTCAATATATGTTAAAGCATGGTAAAATATATATATTAAATCCAATATATGCATACATATTTATACAATTATCATATTGCACAAGAAAAATCAAATCAAACCGGTTTAAAAAAAAAAAGAAAAAGAGAAGCAAAATAAAATGCAAGCAGACAACAACAAAAAGAGTGAGAACGTTATGTTTTGAAGCACTTTAGTTCCCACTGTCCTCTGAGTGTAGATGGCTCTCTTCATCACTGAACAATTGGAACTGGTTTGAATCATCTCATTGTTGAAGAATATACTTATATTTTTCAACTAACTTCAGCAAACATTTATTTTGTCTATCATATACAACATACATTTTATGTTCTTAATCAACCCCTGATCTGCTAAGGAAGAAGCATTTTCTGTTTTATTTTATTTTATTTTAATATTTATTAGTGTTTATATCTTAAAGAAATGTTTATATTTGATTTCAGGTGCTCTTATCTGGACTTATTGGTGTTGTTTCTTGGAAAAGGCCCTTATCCCTTGTGGTAAGTAACAATTCTGATCTGATTAAGTTGAACAGTTTAGGACCGTCATTATGGAATATGTGCTTGTTAAGAAAGCTAGTCTTGAAATTATGAGGAAGTAAGTTAAAATCCTATTTCTGTCATATATTGGTTCTATTAGCCTGAGCAAAACATTTCATTTCTTAGTATCCCAGGCAACTTTCTGCCACTCTGAGCTTTAGAACAATTGTAGCTCTATATTAACATAGTTTCTTCACCATGAATTCTCTATACCAATGAAATTATAAATCTAAACCAAAAAAAAGGGGGAACAAAAACATTAGCAATAACTATCAAAATATAAATGATTGAATAAACAAATACAAATAAAATAAAATAATTTGAATCAAATGTTTACATTTTGATAAAAATATTAATTTAAGCAAAATAATGGGATATTACTATTTTAAAGCTAATCTAAATGTTTTTTGTAGAATCTGAGTGGCAGAAGTGTTTAAAATGTTATTTGAGTGATGCTAAATTTTTAAAAGTTTTCTAATGTGTTCCATATTAAGAAAATTTTGAAAAATATTCATGGTATGTTATTATGAGATATGCATTACTGAGTTTTTAGTTACTCTGTATGAGGATATGCAAGAAAAAAAAATGTATTTGCTAAGTGTAGATGCTACTTTTTAAAATAGCCCCTAACAGATATGTGCATAGTATATACTAATACATGTTAGAAAGTTGTGTGCTAAGGAATGAAAAAAGGATAGATATATACTTTTGTCTAGATAGGGCAAACAAAAGACATTGGATGACTCCTTTGCTAAGAAGTTGAAGTAGCATACTAGGGAAATGGAAAAGGATTTATGACCAAATGTAGTCTCTTTCACAAGGAAAGCAATAGCTGTATATTCAAATACTCAACTTTGATTTGGTGTATGTATCTATGCATAAATGTGTGTGTGTATTATATATATATATATATATATATATATATATATATATATATATATATATATACACAGTAAACAAATTTGTTACTTTGTGTCTATAAGTTTCTATTTGGATAATCTCTTTGTCAGTAAAGATTACAGTCCCTTCTCACATGATCAAATGTACTATATTTTAAAAAATATTTTAAAAGATTAATTTTATATTTTTTTCAATTAAAAAAAACATGAGTTATTCATTTTATTCTTTACTGCTTCATTTTTTGGTGTCATTTTATTCCAAAAAGTGCTGTTATGGGTTGCTTTTAGATTTTATACCAGCCACAATTGGCAGGAGAAGATTTGAGTGGGAAATTTTGTACTCTGTAGCATGATATAATTTTTTTCTTCAACAAAATAAGACAAATGTGAAGGGGGTTTTATCTGAAGCTCTGTGATTGTGCAATAATAATTGTATATTTGGTGAGTGTATAATTGTTGGGTTTTGAAGAAAAAAGATAAAATGAGAAATATCAGGAAAGAGTATAGCCTTTTCCCCACTTTAATAGACATTCAGTCATTATATATTTTTTTCAGCTACTACCTCTGAGGAACAAAATATTAAATGCTTATGAAAATACATATGACATTTTGCAAATTTCCAAACTCTTCTTTCAGGATCTATTTTCCTTTTTACAATAAAGGGTGAGTCAGGGAATAGAAAAGTGACTTGTTCAGTTGTTATTTGTTCATGGTTCTCAAAGACATACAAGTGAATTAGATTTAAATGAGGCAAGGCTGTGCAAGGTCAGCAGCCTCACTTTCCCCTCAAGAGCGATTTGGGTCCAGGGGCAAGATATAGATCAGGATGACTGGAGATGGCCCTGGATGCAGTGGGAAAATTAGCCTTTTTAAGCCAAGGTTTTCAATAGTTCTGTTTGACTAAGACCACATCCATTTAGGGATTAAGGCTAGGTTGAAACTAGAAAGAAATGGCAAAAAAAAAGAATGTACTCTTTCACCTAGTTAAAAAAAAATCTAGATAAGAGTTTTAAGACTTGAACCTAGCCTATCTGATTTCAAATTCAGTACTCTCTCATAGCCTTAATGTGTTATGCTCTATGACTCCTCCCAGCTCAGGCCTTGGTTCTAGGATTTCTCCCTTTATAGATACTCTATACTCCAAGCCCCTTCCAGCTCTGCCAACTTGTACATCCAGTGAACCAGGAGGGACCTTCAAAGTCATTCTCCCCATTTTACATATGAAAAGACTGACTGACTTGGACAATCTGCTTTCTTCCATGAAAATATGGTTATATTTCAAATATTCAGCCTCAAATAGTTTTCTAATAATAATTTTTAGAGGAAACAAGTAATAGTATTCTGTTAACTTAACTTGAAAATCCATGAGTTCATTATTCAGTTAGCTAAAAAGTATTTAAGTGTTACTGTGCTTCAGGTACTATGCTAGAAAGGCAAAAACAGTTCCTACCCTAAAGGACTTTATAATTCCAACGGGGGAGGCAACATATAAATAAGAAGATACATACAAATGTGTACAAAAAGTATGCTAGGGGAAAGACACTAGTAACTGCATGGTAGAGTAGGAGAAACCTCCTGAAAAAAATGATATTTGATGTAAAGTTTGAAGTCAGGGAAATTAAGAGATGGAGATGAGGGGATAGAATGTTACAGGTATGAGGGACAGCCAGTATAAAGATATGGAAAGAGAAGATGGAGAATCATATGGGAGGAAAAGTACGTATATTAGTGTAAGCAGAACCCTGGAGGAAAATAAGTATAAGAAGTCTCTAAAAGTAGGAAGGAATTATATTAGGAAGCCCTTGTATTATAAGAATAGAAGTCATTCCCTAATTGAAATTGGTCAAAGCATATTAATAGGCAGTTTTCAAATGAAGAAATCAAAGCTATCCATAGTCATATTAAAAAATTCTAAATCACTATTAATTATAGAAATTAAAATGAAAACAACTCTGTACCACTTCACCTCTATCAGATTGGCTAATATGTGAGAAAAGGAAAGTGATAAATGTTGGAGAGGATATGGGAAAATTGAAACACTAATGTATTGTGGATAGAATTGTGAATTGATCCAAACATTCTGAAGAACAATCTGAATCTAAGCCCAAAGGGCTTATAAACTGTACATACCATTTGATCGAACAATACCACAACTAGGTATGTATCCCAAAGAGGTCATAAAAAGGAATATATTAGTTTTATTATTTTTAAATAGCATTTTTTCAAATCATATATAAAGACAGTTTTAACACTAATATAAATTTATTTTTAATTACAAATTTTCTCCCTCCCTTATTGTATCCCAAAAAAGGTTAAGAATTTTAATTAGGTTTTATATGTGTAATCATATAAAACATATTTCAGCATGTTTTATAAATGTTCCAAAAGAAAAAAAAATCCACAAAAAATTAAGAAAGTAAAAATAGTATGCCATTTCATCTGTACTCAGATTCCATCTGCTTTTTTCTCTGGATATGGTTAGCCTTTTCCATCATAAGTCCTTTGGAATCATCTTGAGTATTATATTGCTGAAAAGAACTAAGTTATTCATAGTTGATTGTTACGCAACATTGCTGCAACTGCTTACAATGTTCTTGTAATTCTGCTCACTTCACTTTTGCAAGGATAAATGTTGAAATCTATGCATCTATTTTGAAAATAAAAAGCTTTAAAATATTTTTGGTTAGCATTTGTTTCTCTCTCATATATTGCTTCCTATTGAAAAAGAAAAAAAAATCTTATAACAAATATACATAGTAAATCAAACCTAAATTCCATTTTTAGAAATGAGCCATGTCTACAAATATATATTTATTCTGCATCTTGAATCCATCACCTTTCTTTTAATAGGTGAGTAGCATGCTACTTCATTTGTCCTTTAGAATTGTGGTTAGGTATTGCATTGATCCAGGGGTCTTTGGTCTTTCATAACTATTTGTTTTTATTGTTATATTTATTTCTAAATTATTATTATATAAAGTGTTCTTTTGGCTCTGTTCACTTCACTTCATATCAATTTATGTATCTTCCTGGTCTGAAATTGCTCCTTTTTTCATTTCTTATGGCACAGTAGAATTCAGTTATATCATTATATCAAAATTTGTTCACTTTTTGTCTAATTGATAGGTGTCCTGTTAATTTCCAGTTTTTTGCTTTTATTAAAAATGTATTATATTTTTGAACATATAGGTCCTTTCTCTTTTTACATTTTGTGGTGCCATCACTGAGGCAAAAGGTCTATATGACATTTGATGACTCATTGGACATAATTCCAGATTGCTTTCTATAATGTCTGGTCCTATTCATAGATGCTCTAATGATTTATATAAAGAACTTTAATTGCTATATGAGTTTATATTTGATTTGGAGGTAGTAGAGAACCATTGAACTCACTGAGCAGTTGAGTGATATGGTCTTACTTAACACTTTAGAAGAATCATGTTGGCAATTGAATGGAAAATAAATTAAAGTAGGGAGATTCTTGAAGCAAGGGGACAGTTTTGGAGACTCTCGAAATAGCCCAGGGGAGAGTTGATGAGGGCATGGATAAATGTCATGGCTGTGTAAGAAGAGAGAATGAAACAAATATAGGAAATATTTTAAAAGGTAGAAATGAAAAAAAAATGTGTTAGATTCTAGTGAATTCCCTTTATCTTCATCTGCAATAACAGTGTGAGAGATAATGAGTTGCTCTATTCCTGGGCAGCTTCAAGCAGAATCAAGTATTTATGACTCTCCTACCATATGTCAAGTATTGTGCTAGGTGCTGAGGATGCAAAAGCAATGAATAAAAGAATCCATACTTGCAAAAAGCTTAAATCTTAACAAAAGGACAGCAAGGACATTTCAAATATAAAGAATAAATGCATATAAATACAAATTTGTTAAACACTAGGGAATTTGAGAGAGAACAAGCACTAGCCCTTTAGGGGATGAAAGAAGACTTCATGTAGAAGGTCATATTTGACCTGTACTTTGAAGGAATGAAGAGATTCTGTTAGGCAGAGGTGAAGAAGGAATATATTTGAGGTATTGAGAATAGTCAGTGGTAAAAGTAGAGTATTCTTGATCAACATTCCTGGAGAAGTCCAGTGATGAATCATTGTTCATTAGAGTTCTTATGTCTTTTGATGATGTTCCATTTTACAGTATTTTATGTTATAAATTCTCTTTCTAGTCCTGTACATTTTATTCTATATCAGTTCATGCAGGTTTTCCTGGAATTGTTCCTTTCATTGTCTCTTATGGCACAATACTAATTTATTATATTAATGTGCCGGAATTTGTACAACTGCTTCCCATATGATAGACACTCCCTTAGTTTCCAGGTTTTTTTTTTTTTTTTTTTTTTTTTTTTTTGTCACCGCAAAAGTTTCTATAAATATTTTTTATTCATATTGGTCATTGTCCTCTCATTTTCTCAGTCTTGAGGTTTCTAGGAGTCTCTTTGTCTGTTTTTCTCTTTCTCTCTTTCCCTGGCAGCCTACTGGGTATTTCTAGGTTAAAGGATATGTATGGTTTAATAACTGTCAGGGTTCATTTCCGAATTGTCTTCAAGAACATCGAACTATTTTAAAACTCCATCATCAGTGCATTAATGGACTTGTTTTATTAAGGCATCTCCAACATTTTTCATTTTCCTCTTTTGTCACATTTAAAGTGGAAATTGCATTGCTTTAATTTTCATTTCTCTTATTACTGAATATTATATTTTGTCAGAAATTTTTTCTTAAATATTTTGATAGGGGGGAGGATTCTGGGAAGATGGTAGAATAGATCGGTAAGTTTCAAGCTCTCCTGATTTTCTCCACAAATAGAACAGATTCGTACTTCATGGTGAACATAGACTAGTGAAAAATCAAGAAGATTGGGAAAGAATCCGGGTCCTCCTGTATAACTCTGTACAAGATCTGAAGAAAGACCCTGGGCCAGGATTAACCTGCCTGAAGTACAAACACCTCTGTACCAGCTCTGAAGAAACACAAAGTAGGGGCCCCTCTGACTGGGTGGTTGTGGCTGCAGCCTCAGCAGGAAACACAGAGACTTTCACCTTCAGACTTTTTGTTGAGTACGAGTTTGAGTTCAGGAAGACAGAATGAACCTTGGCTGATTGGGAAGCCAGATCTTGCTATGTTGCTGAGCCACGGGCCTTGGTGAGAAGGAACCAACTCAGTGAGTGCAGAAGCAGCATGAAAAGCATTGCTGACTGAGGACATACAAGAAGCGAGAATTCATGGTTTGGGATTCCTGGTCAGAGGGGAGAGTTGAAGGGGAAGCTTGAGACACCATCCTCTACCCCATGATTAAAGGTGCTTACAGTAATATCTCTTACTTTAAAAAATGTATCAGCAAAGAAGAAAGAACCCCACCATTGAAACATATTATGGGAACAGAGAAGACAGTTCATCTTCAGAGGAGGACACGTTAGTTAGTTTAAAAAAAAAAAAAAAAAAAAAAAAAAAACTTCTACCCCAGAGTAACATGAAATGTCTCTCTATCCAAAGAGAATTTATAGAAGAACTCGAGAAAGAATTTAAAAATCAAATGAGAAACTAAAAAAAATACAAGAAAAACAAGAAGATTATGAAAAAAAATTAATTAGAAAAGGAGATAGAATCTCAAAGATGAAAATAAGTCTTTGAAAATTAGAATCGGGCAAGTAGAAGTCAGGGAATGTGAGAGACCAAGAATTAACAAAACAGATTATAAGGCATGAGAAAGTAGAATAGAATGTAAGAAAAACAACAGGTCTGGAGAACAGATCAAGAAGAGAAAATATAAGAATAATTGGACTGCCAAAAAATTGTGACCAAAAAGAAACTTTGACACAGTGATGCAAGAAATAATCCTAGAAAATTGTCCTGTAATGATAGAGAATGAGGGGAAAGTAGAAATAGAAAAAAAATCCACCAATCACCACTTCAGAGATATTCTTTGTAGAAAGTACATAGGAATATTATGCCAAATTTCAAAACCTCCAGATCAAAAAGAAAAATTTGCATGAAACAAGAAAAAACATTTCATATACTCTGGAGTTGTAGTTAGAATTGCATAAGACTTATCAGCAGCTACAAGAACAAAAAAATAAAAATAAATTGAAAGAATTATTTTTTTGTTATTATGGTTGTTTATGTTGGCAATTTCATAATTATTGAGCCAATCCTTAGTTTCTGTTACAGATTCTTATTATAAATTGAATCTGTCAAACTATATAATCTTTATGACAGCATCTTTGATGGTGTTTTATTAAAAAATTTGCATCAGCATTTGTTAAGCATATTGTTCTATTGTTTTCCTTTTTTGCCTCATTAATTTAGCTATCAAGATATATTTACAACATAGAGAAAGAAAGGATTCTCTCAAATTCTATTTTTTCAGGCAGTTTGTGCAATTTAATAATTAATTTTCTTTTAATGTTTGACCAAATTCACTTGTCCATACATCAGTTTTTTCCCCCTTTGCAAGTTCATTTGGAGCTTGTTAAATTTATTTTTTCTGAGATTGGGTTACTTAAATCCCATATTTTAGGTTTCCTTAATCTGGATTTTTTTTTTTTTTTGGTAAATATTTACACATTTCACTTCAGATTTTTTTGGCATATAATTGGACACAATGATTAGTAATATTCTTTATACTTTCTTCATTTGTTGTAAATTCTGTTTTCATTTTTTATGTTGATTTAATTTTCTTTTCAAAAATAAAATTTACTTGTGATTTTATAGGTTTTTTTTTCCTTCTTCAAAAATTCAGCTTCTTGCTTGTTCAAAGCTGGAGGATTGAGTCCCCAATCCTACCCTGTTATCAAAGAAATAATTCAGCTACTATTAGCATACTCATTCTGAGTCTGGGTGTTGAGTTCTTAATTCTGTTCTAAATTCAGAGCACCAGAATTGTTATGAGGTGGAAGTAGAAGGCTATTATCCCATTTCTAGGTCAGAACAGTCATGCTGGTAGTCCTGTTCTGAGTCTCATTTCTGAATCTGGGATTCCCTCTCAGAGGAGTCAGCATAGAGGCCTTGGTCATAATTCTTGATCATTTCCCTCCCTAGCTCTCCATTTCTGGTCCTGAATGTGGGATTTGGGGCTGGAAAGATGATCTGCCATGCTGTCTCCTTAGATTATTACTTAGAATTACTTCTCTGGTTCCCTTCTTACGAATTTATTAGAGTAGTTAAAGGGAAAGGTGGCTTGTAATACTTCTTCCTTTGCCACCTTCATGAATTTTTCTGGTTCTTCTAGTCCTAAAGAAGTAGGGATAATGATTGATTTTTTTTTATGCCTTGGGTTTTATAGGGTACTTTACCTTCATTCTCACCTTTGATCGTTGTAACTCTGCAACATGGTGAATAGTATAGGTAGAGCTAGCTCCACTTCAAAATGTAGAAAATGATACTTAGAAGGCTCTTCAGTGATTTCACCTTGCCTAGTCAAATAGTCAATATCAAAAGTCACATATGAACCTGTCTCTTCACATTCTATGTCCCAGTACTTTTTCTACATATCATGTAAAAATGATGAGTGGGAGACACTGCTTTTATTAGCTTTATAAAAGTGGCACAGACAGACAAGGTGGTTGTTTTGTTCGATGTTATTTAACTTGTTACATAGTGGAAGGTGAGTATATCAGGATTTTTTTTTAAGGGACAGTTTTTTCTATTTCATTTATCTTCTAATGAATTTGGCTAACATTTTCATTGAAAATAGCTATCAGGACTTGTGGTTTGCTTATAATTATGAGATGACAGAGCAGTATTAACATATTCCTAAACAGTTTAAGAAATGCCTGTTTTCTCCAATCAGTTAGGGATCGCACTTACCTTCATCTGTGTAAGATGTCCTTGGTTTGACATTTGCTATTAAATGCTAGAAAATCTTCCTTTCAGATAGTCCTTTGAGTCTTATCCATTATGTCTTAAACCTATTTAGTGCTTTTCCTTTCCTGGCTTGGCTACAAGGGATAAGTACAAAGAGACAGGATATTATTGCAAAATTTTGAGAAAGGATTCCTATAATTTTTCTGATGCAAAATGGAGGGAGCACCCCATGCCCCCAAAAAGGAAAAGAGATCATCTTCCTAGGCAAGTAGCAGAGGTTTTATTATATGTAATGCACAGCTAGTAAGCTTCAGGATAGCTACTATTGGATTGTAGAGAGGAAGTAAAGAAGCAAAAATAATATTTGTTTGATTTTTTAAAAATACCATCCAATTCCTGCCAAACGATTGAAAATTAGAATATCATCTCTTGCATTGGCTCCTAAGCTGTAGTATATATGTGGGAAAAGAATGTCTTTAATTTTTTTTTTTCATTTGTACTAACAGTCCCCTATGATTGAGATAATTGTCTCCTTTGCATTATTCTATAAGAGGTTCTACATTATGCTGGATGCCAATTAAGAATCAAATTGTATGGCTCTGATTAGGTAATTTCATGAAAGATTCAGTGAAACACTTTGAGATTGCTTACTTCTCTTTAGTGGAAACAATCTTACAAATAATCATAGATACTAATGTTAAAAATGAGCAGAAAGGTGGACATTGCATTATTCATAAATGCTAACACTGCTGAAGGACTAAAAACTAAAGTTTAAGAAGGGTTTTTATTTTTTTTAAAGAAAACTTTTATATGCAACTGATAGAATGCATTATTTTGGGTATATTATATGATCTGTCTGTAAAAAAAAACCTGGTTTAAAATGCTTTTAGCTACTGGAATTTATTAATAATATTTGTAATATATAGATCTAAGTGATAATCTAAGTGATAAATACTCTGCCTCTTTTACAAATTTTCATGTAGTCAGGAAAACTAGGAAACATAGGAAAACTATCTTTATGATTTACTCAAAAAAAGTCTTAAGTTTGTTATTTTTTATTAAAGCTTTTATTTTCAAAACATATGCATAGATAATTTTCAGCATTCACCCTTGTAAAACCTTGGGTTCCAAATTTTTTTATCTCCCTTCCCCCTATTGCCTTCCCTAGAAGCAAGTAATTCAATGTATCTTAAACATGTGTAGTTCTTTTATACATATTTCTACAATTATGCTGCACAAGAAAAATCTGATCAAAAAGGAAAAAAAAAAGAAAAAGAAAATAAAATGCAAGCAAATAACAATAAAAAATGAAAATACTGTTTTTCAATACATAGTCCCCACAGTCCTCTTTCTGGGTACTGGTGGCTCTCTTTATCATGAGATAATCTTAAATTTATATGCTAATTTTACTAGTCAAGATCATGGGATTATTATTATGCTAATATAAAGTCATGGTAAGTAGGACCTCTCATTTTAGGCACTGGCTCAGGTAGTTTAACTGTCACTTTCCTAGTGATAATTAAAATGGCCAGGCAACAGGATGAATTTGAAGTTTGAAGGCAAACAGGTTTGTTATTACCTTTTTCCCAGTTCTATCTTTACTCGCCCAAAGTGAGAAACAAAGTCTGACTTTCTCAGTAAGTGGCCATTTTAAGCTGTGACTTCAACGATATTTTTAAAATTTCCAACTTTCTTGGGAAATCAGTGACTATGGTCTCTTTTATTGCCTGGATAGATATATAAAATATGTTGGAGGAATTCAAGCAAAGGTATGTAAGGGAGGAGGAAAGGCTCAGAATTCTAATTCGCAGTTCTTAGAATTGTAAAATTAACTTCTTTGAAAATTTAGGTCTTTTTGTATAGATTACAATTTCAAAGTTGTTTTTGTTGTTTGTTCTTTGTTAGGATTGTGACATCAGGAAGGTGATTCTATGACTTGCAAATGAATTGAAGTGAGGGAAGACTGCAAAGTCACCAGCCTACTCTCTCCTCACAAACCATCTTATCTGTGTGCTGTGTCAAGATACAGATCAAGATGAATGGACATAAAATAGTGTTCATAGCTTTTATGTTTAATGATATGGCTCAGCATGATTTGGGGGAAGGGAGTTTGTTCTGAGTTATGAAAATCTTTGAAGAAACAGTATGCCTCTTGTAAAGATAAAGCTCTATATCAGTAGTGTGTTCTGAACTTGTGTTTGTTTCCCCATCCATTTGTCTATCTCAGACCATTCTGATATTCATTGATTTTTCCTTCCTGTGCCACAGAAACTGTCTTTAATGCTGTGCTACTTTTTATTGTTACTAACATTTCATACCTGCTAATCTCAGCTAAATAGTATACTTCTTAAGGGAATGGACTAATTTTTATTCTGCTTTAAAAAAATCATTGATGGTGCCCAATACTGAACACTAAGTGCTAAATATATAAGAATTGGTCAATTGATCATGTAAAAAAATCTAGTTTTTTTTTTAATTACCCTACATTTTATAGTCTTCTTTTCACTCCTAAATTCTTTCCCTTCACTTCTAAATTCTTTCTAGTAATCCTGCAATCCTTTTATCCATTTGACTTGGACAGCTCCATAGACATGGATCAAGAAGGGTTCATTGTATGACTATGTTTACACATTGTCCCGAGTCCCTGGTAACCCATTAAAGTGGCCCTTGATTCTGGCATTGATTTTATTTCACTGAAAAAGATCTGTGTCCCACTGATGAGGATCTGTTTAGATATTGATGATATTTTGATTACAGAGAATTCAAATCTTTGCCTTTTTCTGAATACTTTTTGTAACATGAATACCATATTGATAATTGATTTTAATAATTTTTTTTTACTTTTTTAAAATAACTTTTTACTGATAGAACTCATGCCAGGGTAATTTTTTACAACATTATCCCTTGCATTCACTTCTGTTCCGATTTTTGCCCTCCCTCCTTCCACCCCCTCCCCCAGATGGCAAGCAATCCTTTACATGTTGAATAGGTTACAGTATATCCTGGATACAATATACGTGTGCAGAACCGAACAGTTTTCTTGTTGCACAGGGAGAATTGAATTCAGAAGGTAGAAATAACTCGGGAAGAAAAACAAAAATGCAAGCAGTTTATATTCATTTCCCAGTGTTCTTTCTTTGGGTATAGCTGCTTCTGCCATCTTTGTGATTTTAATAATTTACTACAATCATAAACTTGGCTTCTAAAAGGGGGAAGAAAAAATACACACAACAAAGATAAGTTAAGAAGTGTTTATTAAGTAACCATAATATACCAGACACTGCACTAAGCACTGGACATATAAAGACAAAATCATCCCTTGTCTTCAAGAAATTTGCAATGTAAAATGGATATGATCTTTGAGGGAAAGAACTGGGATAACTGGGGATTGAGAAAATCTTGAAGAAGGTAGAGATGTAGCTGAGACTTGAAGTCAGGGAAGTCTGGAGAGGGAGATGAGGAGGGAGAACATTTTAGGCATAGGGAACAGCATGGAGTTGGGATATGGAATGTTTTTTGCAAAGTGCGGAGCAAGGGGTCCAGTATCACTAGATTGTAGAGTATGTCAAGAGGAATAAGACATGAGAAAACTGGAAAGATAGAAAAGGGCCACATTATGGTGCTCTTTAAAAGCCAACAAATTTTCAAGGAAATAGGATACCACTGTAGTTTATATAGAAATGAATTGACTAAACCTGAGCTTTAGGAGGATTATTTTGATAGTTCTATGAAAGATAGTTTAGAGAAAGGATTTAAGACTCAGAGAGTAATTAGAATTGCAGTGGTTTTACTCCTTTTTTTTTTTTTCCTGAGGCAATTGAGGTTAAATGACTTGCCCGGGATCACACAGTTAGGAAGTGTTAAATGTCTGAGGTCAGATTTGAACTCAGGTTCTCCTGATTTTAGAGCTCATTCTCTATCCACTGTGCCACCTAGATAATGCTATTTTTTTCCTAAGGCAATTGGTGTTAAGTGACTTGCCCAGGGTCACACAATTAGGAATATTAAGTGTCTGAAGTCAGATTTGAACTCAGGTCCTTCTGATTTCAGGATTGGTGCTCTATCCACTGTACCACCTATCTGCATGTATATAAGTTGTATGTAAAGTGATGTAGACTTGTATTATGCGGTAATAGACTAAGGAAATAAGGGGCATCTATGAGATGTTAGAAAAGTTGTCAGTAGAACTTAGTAATCATTTGAATATGGAAGGGAAGCAGAAAAGGACATAGAGACACACAGACACAAACACATAGAAAGAAATGCCCAAACACAGGTAGGGGGAGAGAGGAAGGGAATGAGAAAGGGGGGGAGAAAGAGGGAAGGAAAGGAAGAAAGGGAGAGGGAAAAGGAGAGAGAGAGAGAGAGAGAGAGAGAGAGAAAGAAAGAGAGAGAGAGAGAGATCTGAAAGAAAGAAAGAGATCTGAGAGAGAGAGAGAGAGAGAAAGAGAGAGAGAGAGAGAGAGAGAGAGAGAGAGAGAGAGAGAGAGAGAGAGAGAGATGGGGGTGGGGAGAGAAGGGAAGAAGGGGGAGAGAGAGGAAGAGAATATGACTATTAAAATTAGGTTTAGGCTGTAGGATTGATTGGGAAGGTTGGTGATCTAAACAGTAAACAATTTAGGAAGAGGAGAAGATTTATGGGGGTACATGGGTAGGGAAGCTAATGGATAAGTTTGAGACATGTTGAGTTTCATATGTTTATAAAACATAAGTTCAGGGTAACTAATAGGCATTGGGAATTCCAAGACTGGAGAACAAGACAAAAAATATTATAGTTGGACAAATATAATTGGATACTATGTCAGAAATGAAGAGAGACACAGGAGAGAAAGTAGAGACTACATACTGAAATTAGTGTCCTGGAGGGAGGCTTATACATTCATTTGCTACCAGGAGATAATGTAGAATTAAGCTTTATATAATAACTCTTGATGTGGCCACAGTGCCAAAAGACTAAACATCTTTAGTATCTCTCCCACCCTTCTCAAAGGAAGACTTTAATTCCTGCCAGGAAGAAAAGCAGGAGATTGGTCCAGAGGCTATCTTCTCCTTAGAGAATAAGAGTATAGGGCTAAAAATTATATCTTTCTGCTCTTTAAATATTATTAGTCTAGAGAAAACAACTAAGATTTAAGCTAAAATGATTGCTATTCAATAATAAAGAACAGAGGTTCCAAGCTTTACATACAACAGTTGACTCCCCTCCTCCAACTAAAAATTGCACTATGAATACATATAACAAATAGCAAAGAAACTCATTTATCTTAGTAGAAAAATTAAAATCAGATAAACTAAATATGTGAAATTATATACCAGATAGTTCAGGTTGGGGAAACTCCTTCATTGGTAATTAGATTTTCTGAGTCCCAGATTTCTCCCAAAGAGAAAAAAAATTTGGACACCTCTATTGTAGCAAACTGAGAAAAGGAGCATGATGGGACAGCCGGATCCTCTCATGTCAACTTCTTCCCAGAGTCTTTCTTTACCTTTAGGGATGTGAAGAGAGATGTGAAGGTAGCATCATTCATTTTCTCTCTTGAAGCTGGAAGTTAGAAGAATCAGTCTCTTTTCTCTCCTATGCTGGCATTCTTCTCTTGAGGGCATTTATCTCTTCAAGTGAGGAGAGAACCCCTTATCAATGAGTTTGGGGGCTCAAGTATAAAAGTTGGAGTTTCTCTCAGAAAGTGATTTGGGTCAAGAAGAGAGGAGCTGAGTTGGCCTGGCTTGTTTCTCTGTATCTGGAAGCACCAGTTGCCCCTGTGGGGAATTGGGTAGGGAGGGATGGTTAGGCCATGGACTGGAAATGTAGTTATGGGAAAAATTTGTTCATCATGTCTTCTTGTCTCATTCTCTTTCTTCTTTCCTCACTTCCCTTGCTCTTTTGTTCCTTCCCTCCTTCTTCCTTTAACCTTTTCTTCTCTCCTTCCCTCCTTCCTCTCCTCTCCTTTCCTCCTTTCAATCCTTTATTTCTTTCCTCTTCCTCTTTTTTGTTTCCCTCCCTTCTGCCATTCCCTTCCACTTTCCCACTTCTCTTCCCTTCCTTCTTTCCCTTCCTCCCTTCTCTCTTTCCCCTACTTCCTTCTCCTTTCCATCATTCCCCCACTTACTCTTTCCCTCATTTCTCATCTCCATTACTTTTTTCTTTCCTTTTTTCTCTTTTATTCTTTCCTCCTTTCCCTACCCTCCATTCTTTTTCTTTTTCCCCTTTCTCTCTTCCTTCCTTCCTAAATATAAGCCACATTTTTATGTCCCCCAAAGGGGATTTTTAGTGAGAGGTGTTATTTAAAATATATATATATATATATATATATATATCTTTGAGAAGCCTCTAAGGTTTAACCCTAGATTGTTTAAAAACAAAAGCTTCAGTTCAAGGTCATTAGGTTACACTTGTAAAATATTTTCTAAATCTATTATAACTCATAATTAGGTCACTATTCAATGTAACATGTGATGTTAAAGAAAGTATGTTCTTTTCTAATGAACCTGTGATTTTATTTTTAGTATAGCCATTCATTAAGTCAACACAGTATTTACTTTAACTTTGCCTCTAAGGAGTTGTACACAATAATCTATGTTAAAGCAATTTCAAATTTTAAATATTTACCTCACTAAAAGGAGGTCATAGTTTCAAATAAATATTAGTTAATTAATGACATGAATATTGAGATCTCCTGTAGATCCAATTTGAATATAATAAGGGTCATAGTTTATTACAAACTGAATGTGAATAGTTTAATATTGTTTGAAAGATGTACTATTTTTATTAAACAATATAGATAGCAGAAAACATAGAAACAATGAAGAAATTTTTCAATTACACTTATTATTGGAATAACCATTAGTAGTGTTCATTTGGGGATTGATTACTATGAAAATGATTCAGTCTGGTAGTAGCAATATCATGAACTTGTTATTGTTTGAAAATCCTATTTTGGTTCTAAAATATTCCCTATATATAATATCCTTTAGCCTCACATGCTAATTTCATTTATTAATCTCAAGGGTTTTGATTTGAGAGGTACATATTACAAATGAAAAATTAGATTTGATTGACTTTCCATTTGCTAGTTACTTTTTTTTTCTCCTGGCCAACTGCAATATTTATTATTATATTCTGAACAATGAGGAATTGAATACAGTTATGAATTTCAAATTGAATGGTTTCTTATTCCTTATTTTTGGTATTTTACTTATATAGCAATGAAATTAGCTTAAAATTATATGCAGTTTACTTCACCTTTTTCTTTTTTATTTTCAAAACGAATGCAGATATAATTTTCAACATTAACCCTTGCAAAACCTTGTGTTCCAATTTCTGCCTCTTTCCCCTCTCCCCATATGGCAAGTAATCCAATATATGTTAAATATGGTAAAATATATGTTAAATCCAATATAAACATACATATATGTACAGTAATCTTGTTGCACAAGAAAAATCAGATCAAAAAGGAAAAAAAAAAGAGAAAAAATAAAACGCAAAGAACAACAAAAAGAGTGAAAATGCCTCATTGTGACCCACACTTAGTTCCCACAGTCCTCTCTGGGTGTAGATGGCTCTCTTCTTCACAAAATCATTGAAACTGGCTTGAATTATCTCATTATTGAAAAGAGCCATGTCCACCAGAATTGATTATCATATAATCTTCTTGTTGTCACATACGGTGATCTTTGCTTCTGCTCATTTCACTTAGCATCAGTTCATGTAAGTCTCTCCAAAGCTTTCTGAAATCATGCTACTTATCATTTCTTATAGAACAATCCATATATAACCAATCCAAAAACATAAATAAAACATAAACTTTGATATACCATAACTTATTCAACCATTCTCTAACTGATGGTCATCCATTCAGTTTCCAGTTTCTTGCCACTGCAAAAAAGGGTTGCCACAAACACTTTTGCATATGCGGGTCCCTTTCCCTCCTTTAAGATCTCTTTGGGATATAAGCTCAATAGAAACACTACTGGATCAAATGGTATGCACATTTTGATAGCTCTTTGGGCATAATTGCAAATTGCTCTCCAGAATGGTTGAATCAGTTCACAATTCCACCAACAAGGTATTTGTGTCCCAGTTTTCCCATATCCCTGCCAACATGTATTATTATCTTTTTCTGTCATCTTAGCCAATCTGAGAGGTGTATCACAGTGGTACTTCAGAGTTGTCTTAATTTGCATTTCTCTGATCAATAGTGATTTAGAGCACCTTTTCATATGTCTAGAAATGGTTTCAATTTCTTCCTCTGAAAATTGTCTGTTCATATCCTTTGACCATTTGTCAACTGGAGAATGGCTTGAATTCTTATAAATTTGAGTCAATTCTCTATATATTTTAGAAATCAGGCTTTTATTAGAACCTTTGAATATAAAAAAAGTCTACATTAGTTTTGTTTGCACAAACCCTTTTTAACTTAATATAATCAAAATTATCTATATTGTGATCACTAATGATCTCTAGTTCTTCTTTGGTCACAAATATATAGTGAGTTCTGACCCCAAAATCTGGGGTTTGGGACTTTGAAAGGCACTAGATTACTATAGTCATTGACTATTTTGTCCTGTGAACCTAAGCTATTCCACTGGTCAATTACTCTATTTCTAGGCCACTACCAAATGGTTTTGATGACTGCTGTTAACCTTTTTTTCTATAGTACATTCTTTTTTAAATAGTAAGAAATATGTTTCATGTAGTATCAGTATTAACTGTTGGTAATTCAGTTTTATTTCTATAGAGTTACTATATGGACTATTACCATTCATGTATCAGAACTTTTGACATAAAATTAGTGCCTTTTCTTATAAAATGGCACAGTTTATGAATTTTAATTTTTAACATAAGCATCAGAAAACCATTAGAATTTCCCCTAAACCTGAGAAAAGGACTCAACTATAACTTTAACATATTAGCAAGAATCTATGCAAGTAGTAGGCTAATACAATTAACGTAAGTGTTTTTGAACTCTTAATTTATTCTAAATAGTCATTATAAATCTACCTTCAGGTCATTATACTCTAGATCATGACCTCTTTCTAAGAGAATGCATTTTACATGATCATATTAAGAATAAAACCTATCCATTTAGTACTGAATAGAGCTTAGAAATGGGATATAAATTTATAAAATCTTTGAGACTATGCAAGTTTTTACTGTACTAATAAAACAGCTTCAGCTTAAGCATGTAGGTAAAAACTCACCCTCCATCTTGTTTATTAAAGCAGTCCAATATTATCCTCCCTCTCTCTTTTTAAATTTACCAGCTTCACCAAGTAGAAGTAGGAAGAGAATATTTCAGCTAGAAAACTGAGGTTGAATTAGATTAATTGAAAGTACAAAATAGGATCATGATAACTCAAAGGATACAAAAGATAAATATCAGTTTCTCTTGAAAATCAAGATTTAAAAATGTTTGTGTACAAAATATTATTTTGTATGAAATATGGAGGTAATTCCTCATATTCTGAAAGCAACACTAATTTAAGTGTCGCTTTGTGAAACAATCAGGCACATGATTCTCTCTTTTTCTCTCTTTTTTTATATTGAATCAGAAATGGGATGTACCAGAATGAAAAACCATTGAGCTGATTGTTAAATTTTTACTGTTACTTTTTACACTTTGGAAAACATCAAGTTATAAATTAGGGCTTGACTTATTGTTTTTAAAGTGTTGGATGGGGGAATAATTATGGTGCCTATTAGACAGTTTCTCTATCCTAACCCCCTAAAATTTGTTTCATCACTAAGTTTAGATATATAATACAAATACAATGTGTGTATTACATATGTATATGTATATATAAGGAAGACATCATAGTAAATAATAAAAAAATAAAGATCTGCTTACATTTGCCTAAGTAACTCAGTGTTTAAAAGTTTTATGAATTGCATGCTACATATATAATTGCACCTAGAAGCAATTGCAACATTCTTTATATCAGTTGTTGCTTGTAAATCATCTTTAAAGGGTCCCCAAAGAAACAAATATTACAATAGTCAAGTTTTGAATTGGCACTCCCAGAAAAATCACAGGTGAGATCTAGCATAAAAAGATGCTACTGCATGGTTGGAGAATTTTGGGAAGTCAGGATAATTATGGAACAAGGAACACAGTACTTACAAATTATATACATAATTGATAAGGTGCAAAATAACCCTTTTGCTGGTTGAATATAAATCTGTTGTGCTACTTAAAATACAATTAATTTATTTTCTAAATTATAGTTTAAATAATTTCCTTTCAATTAATGCCCCTAAATTTAAGCATTATAAAATGAAGTGCTTCTGTTCCAGATCTCTTAGATAAAGAAATGATAGGTGAATAGTTAATTTATGATTATGTTAAAGAATTTAGAAGCCTGGATCAAAAAAGCTTAAGGCTATGAAAAATGTCTTAACCACATATTTATGAAGTTTGTTTACTCAAGAGGCTATATTTAAAATTTATTGAAAGCTTTAAGTTCACTGTTGTTGCTGATGATGTTTGGTTATATACATTTTTCTCTAGTGCAGGCTAGTGAACAACTTCAGTGTTCAAGTCTATTGTTAGTCTTCAGTGTCGTGCTGACTCGGCAAAATGATTCTACAATCAATTAATTCTGTGTTTGCTTTGAAAACGTGACCTTTTAGAATATAGGAAAAGACAATCACTAACTTTCTTTATGCTGGTTGCTATGGCTGTTGAGTTGGAAGAGTTTCCCAGGTATTTGTAAATCCGTTTTGACACCATCCTTCATGAATAATAAGGTTTTGTACAAGGTTGAAAGCAAAAAAGTATAAGACATAATCCTTGTTTTCTAGGAGTTTAGACTTTTTTTATTTTTTTGAAAGAGAAAGGACATAAACATGCAAAGTTAAATAAGCAAACCCATCCAAGTATTTCTGTTTAAAAGAGGAGTCAGAAAACCTAGCATTGAATTCTAGTATTGTCACTTTCTAGGTGTGACCACAAATCACTTGAACCGCTGGCAGTTTATTTGCATCACTGGCTCTTTGAAAGATTATTGTGAAGGACAAAAAGGACTATGTATTTGCTATTTTATAAATGTAAAATGATATACAAATGTAAAGTACTCTATGATAAAGCATTGTGGCAAGAGCAATCTAGAAAGATTCAGTATTTATAAAGAATCTCCCTTCAACTTGAACTCTGTGCTAGACACTATGATGATAGTCAGCTATGGCAAATATGCAATCTACATGCTTGATTGTAGAGGGCTGAACTCTGGAAAAGTATATTTGAAGCAAGGGTACTTACAATAGGGTGTTTACTCAGTGTGATTGATGAGATAATGTTCTCTAGTTTACATATACTTAGTACTTGGGATGGTGATGTAATGGTTCTACAATTGACACATGCTCAGTGTGCTGTGGTGATGTAATTGTACTAAAGTATAAAAGGGCTGAGAGGACTTGAAATAAGCAGATTTGAGGCAGACTCCAATGAATGTGTGCTGGAGCTTAGTCCCAAACACAGAGAAGATTCCAGACATTACACTTGATGCTTTGCTTATTTTTTTAAACAGAGTATAAGCAAAGTGATTTTCATTTTTGTATAATTCCAAGAAATCTTTATTATTTTTGCTTGTATATATCAGCCCCATTATTGTAGAAGAGTTTTTAAATTAAAATGATATTTTTCTCTATTGAATCACAATTTCTTTTACTTAGCCAAGAATAAAGACAGTGGATTTTGTATTCTTTATATTTTTGAGTCATTTTTAAACTTTTTTGTAAATTTGAGGTATGCAATTGAATGTCCATTTCCTGTTCCCTTTTCATACATTTTTAATGGAATAATCTCAAATATACATGCAAGACCTGTGATATTATGTGATTAGAGTGAAAGAAAACCTTTTCTCCAGGAATAGTCTATAAATTAATTGAGTTCAAAAGGGGAAAATTTTAGAAATGGAGTGAATTTAGAATTCTAGCTGAAGGCCTCTGACAGGAAGCTGTATTAGAGGAAAGGTAAGCTTCAACTAGATCTTCCTCTTGTTCACTATATGCTCTTGGCCCACTTCAAAGATTCTAACACATGTTGAGCCATCTTCCAATTCTTTCCCCTTTCTTTTTAGTTTTAAAAGTGTGTTATCAATAATGCCCTAAAATGACATTAAGGGACCACAAAGCTTTAGTTTTCACTGATTAAGGTCAAGGAAGCATCTGGGGGCAATGGGAAAGTAAGGATGAGGAGTACTTCTCTGATCTTCCATTAACCAGATAAATATGAAATTGTCATGGAGATTTTATTTTTCTTTGCTGTTTCTTCTATCATAGCATGTAATATTAAACTTTTACAATACCTCCTAATGTCCGTTACCTATCTGTGCTAGCACAAACTTGATAGTCCATGAAGATATTGGGAGAATATAACACTTGAATACAATAGTACTTGGCTTTCTCAGAAAATTTGTTCTGACTTTAATGTCTAGATACTGGGAGGCCAGAGTTTCACTGAGAGTTTGAATTTGATTCAGGTTAAATCGTGGATTGCATGGTGATTTGGGCAATAGAATGGATCTTGTTTTCTCTAGCTGACATCCCAAAATCTTCTAGATTAGCAATGAATGGACTAGCAATAAGTATATGCATATCATTTAGTTGCTTTTTAAGTTTAACAGTTAACTCGTGTTAACTCTTGAAGGGAGTTCTAGATTGGGAATAAGAAAATCTGGATTTTAGTTGTCTTGCTTGCTACTAACTGTGTGATTTTGCGTGGACCATTGAATATTAGTTTCCTCATAATAGTTAATATTTATTTAGTTCTTATTATATGTTAGGCACTCTACAAAGCACTTCACAGGTGGTACTTCATTTGATCCCACAAAAGCCTTGGTAGGTAGGTACTATTTTTATTCCATTTTACAGATGAGGAAACTGAGGCAAAGAGAGTCAAGTGACTTAGAGTCACATAGCCAATAAATGTCTCAGTTCAAATCTGACTTTAAGTCTTCTTGATTCCAGGTCCATTGTTCTATCCACTGAGTCATCTAGGGTAAACAAAAAACAATAACAATAGCAGCAGCTAATTTTTAATACTTTGTGCCAGGTACTTTACAGCATCAGCAAAATCCCAAGTGTCACAAGACTAAAATATAATTGGGAAACGTGTGGCACAAATAAATAAAATGTATTTCAAATATTGTTAAATGGTGTTTTTTTTTTTAAAGTTGGTTTGTGGCTTGCAAGGATCCATTTCTAGTTGAGTTTCATACCACTAGACTAGATGATCTTTAAGATTCCTTCTAGCTCTAAATTTCATGACATTATGACATAATACAGTTTTTTTTTACCATAACAAAAAGTAAGACTACACCCTTTGGTCTTCTCAATTTAACTGACCACCATGGCCAGTGTCTTCTCTGTTTTCTCTTGTTGAAAGCTGATTAGAGTCTCAGGGCTGATTATACTCAGGGACAGCTAGATAGTGCCGGAGTGCATAGAGCTCACCTTGGAATCAGAAATGCTCTGGCTTAAGAAACTTAACTGGCTGTGTGTGACTCTGCATAAGTCACTTGACCCTGTTTGCCTCAATTGCCTTGTCTACAAATGTGTTGGAAAAAAGAATTGTAGAAGCACTCCTATATCTTTGCAAAGAAAACTCCCGATGGAACCACAGAGTCAGACACAATTGAAATGACTGTATAACAACCACAATTAGGGCAGCTATGTGGCATAGTGTGCCTGGAGTCAGGAAGATCAGAGTTCAAGTCTGGCTTCAGGTACTTACTCGTTGTGTGATTCCAGGCTAGTCACTTAACCTCTGTCTGCCTTAGTTCCTCATCTGTAAAATGGAGATACTGCAAGGAAGGAATAGCAATATCTTAACTTCAAGAAAAACCCGTGGACTTTGTCATATAAAGTAGAACATGATTGAACAACAATAATAGTTATAGATCAATAATCCATTATAAACCCAATGGATGATAACATGGGTCCATGAATGTGAATGGGGAAAAAATTACATCTTTACTTTTACTAAACTTTAGCTGATATTTAGCATTAATTTAAAGAGAAAAGATTTTGAAAAATGGTTTGTAGAGTTCACCAGCCTGCCCAAGAGGTCCACTACAAAAAAGGCTAAAACTTCTGATATTTAACTAAGGCTACAAAATGATTTGCTTACTTAAATAATAAATTCATGTTGCTAACCTGGCATGTAGTAGGCACTTAATAAATGGTTATTGATAATTTACTTAATTTTATCTGTGACATTTTTCATGTATTGCACTTCATTCTTTTTAATAATGCCCAACATATTGTCATCTTGTTACATTAGTAAATTACAACAAAAAAGGGAAAATTATGTTAAACAATTTTTAATAATTGTCTAGATTATCTTAGAACTGCTTGTCTTGCCTATAAAATTCCTTAGTTTTATAATGTTCCTCTTTTGCACTGAGGTCCTCATAGTCTCTTGAGAAAAAAAATTAAGAAAGATCTAATATGCTGAGATAGCTTTAATATAAGTAAAATAATAACTGAAGTGTCACTAGATTCAAAATGCCTATTTTTCAGAAAGAAGGCAATTATAATAATATAGATATAGCACTAGAAGAATTATGACTGCTTCAAAGTATTTGATATGTCTGCCTGTGGCATAGCTAATTTTAAAGGTATTAGCAAGCATACAAATCATAAGTATGAACAGCATACAGAACTATATTAATTAAGAATAAATCTAATATTCAGTTCTTAGCAAATGTCTCTACTTATCCAGCTAAGAAATTGTTCATTGAGGCTATGAGATGTCAGACCATTTTTCTTCATATGATTCAAGCAATGCTTTGTGGCAAAGGGTGTTAATAGAGTCTGGTTTTGTTTTTGTTGTTGTTTTGTTTTGTTTTTGGTGGGGATTTTTGCACAATTGTATGGCAGAGACAGGAAATGAAAGCATTGGAGAATTCTGAGTTTATCTAATTTTTATAATGCAGTATATATCAAATTTTATTTCCTACAGGTTATCAGTTGCATTAAAAGAAACTGTTCAGATTAGCATCAACAAACAGTCTTGGTCCTGGAGAACATACTGCTATCCTATTGATAACAAAGTGGCAGACAATGGCAAGAAGATGTTACAGATGCTGTCAGAATTAGTTTTTTTTTTTTCCGTTGATCCTACTTAATTAACTGATAATTAAAATAAACAAAACAGTAAATTTATGGCAGCAGATTTAATCTCAGATTTCCTTTGTGCTAAAGTGAGTTTTCTGCCTAAAGAGGAAGGAAGCTCAGAAGGAAGGATAATATGTTCAGTGAGAGCTTTAGTCTTTTGTGCTTTATTGATGGCATTATCTTGCTATCATCTAAATAGCTATCAACTACAGTAAGAGCAAGCCTTTTACCCTGTGATAATGAAAGGGGGCCAGAAAAATTTTTGCCACTTATATTGGTCTGTTAGGAGTATGTTATCTGATTGCATTAGATACATAGTTAGACAGAAGTAGTTGTCATCCTCTTTTGGGGGAGGGGGAATCATGTAGTTCCAAGCAAGCTGCAACTAGACATCACTGGATTCTGCTCTTCTCATAAGGGCATCAGATTACTTGTTCAGTTCACCTAAAAGCATATAATATCTCTGAGCATTAACATGATTCACCAGTGACTTGTATGTATTAGCCCTAACCCTAAAAAGAGCTTTTCATAGTCCAGTTCTTTTCTTTCCACACTGTACTCTGCCTGACTCATAATCACTGTCAAGAAATCAGTTTAGATAAGATATTATTTGCCAAGGCCTGCCGTTTAGCCTACTGGAGGGAACTTGTCAGGATCCGTATTTCTCAGAATAATACCCGTTATAGTAGCTTGTTTGTTTATAAGAGATATTACCAATTGAGTAGTGACTGAGCAATTTATATTATTTGAATATAACTAAATATTAATGTAGTAGAGAAACAGAAAGACTTGCTTGAACTGATCTGAAACAAGTAAACAAAAACATTGTTGAGGAGATCTTGAACAAGGTGATTAATAATAATAGCTAGAATTTATATTTAAGGTTGCAACAAAATTTACAAATATGAACAAGTGTGACTCTAGAGAACTGATGATGAAAAATGCTAATCTTTTTCTGACAGGTAATGATCTCAAGATGCAAAATAAGACCAATATGTGAATTTTCCTTTACTATAAATATTTGTCTGAAGAGTTTCATTTTTCTTCTCCCCTCCCTTGATTGAGTGGATGGCACTGAGGAAGAGAGAAGAGGCTCGAAGTAATAGTTTTAGAAAAATGAAATTACTTCACTAATATGAAAATATATAGAAGTGAAGAGAAGAAAGTTCTGAGGGAACTACAGATGAACAGAACAATTTTGCAAGTTACAAGTTGATTTTATTACATCCTTAAAACAGAATAAGCTAAATGTAACAAAATTGCAGTTTATGTATAACTCATTTATTTGGTGCTTATTTCACATACTGTTAAATTCAGAATTAGTATTTTTTAAAAGCTTACCAAATGTAGGGTAGCTTTATTATAGTGTAGTCATTATGACTGATATCAAGTGGGACAGATTTTAGCAGAAAACGCTCATCATAATAATTACTAATCAAAAGAATGTAGCTACTTTATATCATGAGAGAGGTACAAATTTCTAAGTCATTATGGAAGAAGAGCTTATAACTTGATAACTTAAAAAACTTTTTACTTAAAATTGTTATAATTGGTTTTGATGCCTTTTCCTTTCTCCATGTGTCATTCATTTAAATAAGTCAAGTTATATCAGTTTCAGTGTTTTTTTTTTTTTTTTGCATTTTTATTCTTGTAATGGTGTATTTATTACTCTCCTTCTTTATATGATCAAGTAGGTGTTCTGACTTTACATTGCTCATTCAGAATCTACTTCAGCATCAGTAACAAGTAATTTCCTCTGTTAAATATAATCCTTTTCTTGAGATTTGTTTTGACCTCTAATTATAGGATAGATCTAAGTCCTAGGCAGTAAGAAATTTGATTCCTTCAGTGATGAAAAAAGATGAATAAAAATGGTGAAGTGATGGAAAAGATACAGAATAAAGTTTGCATTTTCGAATATTGCTATAGAAAATTCTTTGGCTTATTATGCATATTTGTTACAAGAATTTTCTTTTCTTTTTCCAAACGGGAGGAGAGGGTCACTAGGAGAGAGAGTGGAGGGGAAGAGAAGAAGGGAGGGGGAGAGAGGGAGGCAAAATAGTGGAGAGAAGGAAGGAAAAAAATTGAGGGTTATTAAAACAATTTGGCCAGGGAAGGCCAGGAACAATCACAAACAACAGAAAGTTTAAAAAATAAAATAAGTAAATAAATTCGAGGAATTGGGGGAAGTTTGAACTTCATTGAGATTCTAACTTCTAAATAATTTATAGTCTGATGATTAAAGAGATTAAGTGTTAAAGTACCTGAATTTTAGAGGCAGCTAGGTGACAAAGGGAGATACAACTTTGGATCCATTTGAAAAATATTAAGTTAAGATCAATCCAGTCTCAAAAGTTTATTTGATGTATGGAACTGGATAAGTCACAACCACTGTCTGCCTCAGTTTGATCCACAAAATGGGGATAATCATAGCACCTAACTCCCAAGATGGTCCTGATGATAAAATGAGATAATATCTTTAAGAGCACTGCAAACTTTAAAGCACTATATAAATGCCAGTTACTTTGCTGATTTGTTAAGTGACCTTTAAAAAATATTTAATCTAAGTCAACCTGTTTCCCTGGCAATGAAATGAAAACAGTACCATCACTAGCTGACATTAAAAGAACCCAGCCTTTTAGTTAACTTTTGTTAAAATACCATTATATTTTTCTTCTTTCAAAATGAAAGGAATGCCTGTGGACCCTTTATCTCTCATTTTACAATTAATAGAGAAGTAGAATGCAAGTCTTTGAAATAAAGGAGTGCTTTAATTTTTCTTTGTATTCCTAATGCTTGATATGGTGTCTGGAACATTACATACATTTAATAAGTGCTTTTTAAAAATCAGTTCATGAATATACTACACCAGTCAAGTCATAGGAAAGACATGAAATGATTTCTATCTATTTGCAAAGAGAGTTAATAAAGTCTATCATTTATAAAAAAATCATGTCTATTTGGAATTTTTTTTCTAAAGTAGGAAGCATAAGTTGAATGGAAACAGACAATTTGGAGGCAGCTAGTTGTCACAGTTGATAGGGTATTGAACTTAGAGTGAGGAAGACCTGAATGTGGATTCTGCTTTAGATGCCTACTCTAGCTTTGTAGGCTAGAATAAATCACTTAATCTGTTTCATCCTCATTTTCTTAATCTGTTAAATGGGAATAATAATAATAACACCAACCTTACAGTGTTGTTGTGATCATCAAATAAGATAGCACAAGTAGACCACTTTGCAAATCTTAATCACTATGTGATATTGATAATAATTAATAATAGTAATAATAATATCAGTGTTGTAGTAATCTACTACTCTACTTTTACCTCTATCCTTGCTTACCAAATTCTTTGTAATATAAGAATGACCAAAAGAATGCAATGCACTAATAAAGTTTTTCTCTGTCTGAAAAGAAGCAGAAATGGAAAGGTGTTTCACATAAATATTAGTGAGGGAAAATATATAGTCAATTCACAAATGAGGCCAAACTAAAGGCAGATTGGAACAAATTTGAAGAGCCAGTAAATGTCCAAAGAATAATCAATAAGCAAAGAGAAATGAAAAAAAAATTCACAAATGAGATGATGGTGGTCTTTAAGAAAGAAAAGCACAAGTTTGGCTGGCAGATGACGAATGGGTAGTTGGTATGTCACAATACATGACAGCTTGGTAGTTGGGGGATGACTGTGAACAGAGTGAACTTAAAAATGCCAAGTAGACAAGTGAGTTAGTAAATCTGTCAAATGATGAATAGGTGAGCCACACATGTGATAATGGCAAAAAGAACAAGCAGCAGTGTCCAAGTAAAAAGGCATTCAGGGAAAAGAAGATATAGAAAAATAAAATGCTGCACTGCTGAAAACAGAAGACTTCTTTAAAAAAAATGATAGCATAGTACTTATGCTACTTCTAGTCACAGTGCATTGCTTCCTTAAGGTTCACATTATTTAAACAACCAAAAACACCAATTGAAGATTAATAATATACAAAGTATGCACTTAACAGATGTGTTACATTCATTAATTCATTATTTGTTTATATATTCATCCATTCTACCACATATAACTGTCCCCTTCATGTATTCATATTTCTGGGAGTGTAGTTCCTAAGAAAATGAACCTGAAATAAACAAAGACATAAGAATGGGAGATCTGGGGATAGAAGGCAACAATAATTTCCCAAAAACCTTGCCCTTTATGAAAGAAATAGAATAGCGAAATCATAAAAACATAAAACTTTGTGATGCAAGGTTAGATTCCAGGGCAGTCTAGAAAGGGAAAATAAAGAAGGTTATAGAATAATAATAATAAAAAAAAACTTGGAAAGAAGCACCATAAATTTGTTATTTAAATATAGTCAATTCTTAGACATCCTAAGTTCTTAAATTACAATAAAGGTAAAATTAAGGAACTGGGATTAGAGTAGGATAATGATAATCAGTAGGAATGGACTGGACCTATGATTTTTTTGGTATAAGGAATTCATGAAAGAAGAAACTCTTTGCCAATTTAGGAGGATAGCTTCTCTTCAACTATAATTTTAGAAATTTTCATGGGATACAGAGAAGTGAAGTCACTTGCCTAGGTTACATATGTTTTATGTTTTATGTAGCAGAGGCAAAACAGATTTTCTTGATAGGTAAATCAGCTTCCTCTCCATTTTACCTCCTACCTGTTTAAATACTCCAGGACAAAAGAACATAAATTTAACATATGACAATAAGTGTGAATTGATTACTCTTTCCAGTAAATCAAAAGAAAATGGTAGAATGCATAAGGCACCCAAACTGAACCATCTGTTGCATTTAAGAAACACATTTCAAATACAAAGACATACAAAAGCAAACACAAGGGACTGGAACAAATTTTATTGTGCCTCTAAAAAGATCAATATTTATATTTAAGAGTTCAGATACAGCAACAATAAAAGTTGATACTATCAAGAAAGATCAAGAAAAATTAGATATTAGATTATTAGATATTTATTAGATTATTAGAATATTACATTATGCTATAAAGGTACCATAAGTAATGAAACCGTGTCATCATTAAATATATATGTAGCAAATAACCTTTCTGGCTGATGGAACTAGCTAGGTATTATATTCTATTATCATTATATTCTTTGAGAATCCAGGGTCAGCTCTGTGTCATGATGAGGTACTAGAGGACATTTTGTAGAGAGGTTGATTGTAGTTGCAGGAATATTGTCAGATTTCTAAAGATATGCCTGAGTAGAGAAGCTCATCACCAGTAAACTAGATATTTGGTAGTGAATTCTCTGGCTCTGAAAACACATGAAAAAAAGAAAAATACAGATGGTCCTCAGTTGTGTACAGCCTCCTCTTCTATTGTGGAATGACTGTGGGAGATAGGAAGGATAGCAGTGGGTGACAAGAATCACAGTTTATAAACCACTTACAAATTCCACAAAGAACTTGATAACACTTGACTAATAAAATCAATATATACTTTGATACTTGGTGATTTCAATTACAATAGGAGAACAGGTGAGGAGAGGTGAGGAATATATTTAAATATTTTGGTCAGGAAGAAGAAATAAGAACAGCCACAGGGCTGGAGACCACATATGTTACAGCACAAATACTTTCTTCAAGGAAAGAATTGTTAGATCTCATATATGTCAAACACAAGATAACATCACAAATAATTGAATTATTTATATTTTAAGACATTAAATTTTTCATTATTGACAGGAGTCATTACTGAATCAGATGTCTGTGTATAGTGAGACTTCCAAGAGCTAAGATCAGAATTAGCAATAACTTAGAAAAGATCAGGGGAAAGGTATGGAATTTGATAAAAACAACACAGTTTTGAATTTATACAATAAGATTATGAAAAAGAATCTTTGTACTTTGAAATTTCACTCAACAGTCCTCTTCCACAGAGCAAACATCATAAAACAACAACTCAAAGTCTTGTACCCTCGTGCTCAGTTGTACAGCAAAATATCTTTTAAATTACAGGATTTTTCCCTTCACATCATTTCCCATATTCCAATATCAAATGAAATTGCAGATTTAATCCTGTCTTTCTTTCCATAGGAAGGAAAGAAAGAATAAAGAGAGCAATCTGATGAATTGAAAATCTATCAGTATATAGCTGCTTTGAGTTTTATGCATCTATATAAACAAAGTAGAACATAAAAAATGATTATATGCGAACCATGTATTTTTGTTATGCACATATAGAAATACACATATAGAAAGCTTTTTAAAAATTGAATATATAATAAACTTATTTTCTTCTATCATTAAAATGTTATTGTATCACTTTTATGAATAGCACTTCCATTTGTTCTTTTTCTTATCTCTCATCCTCTCATCTAAATTTGCTTCTTCATTTTTTGCTTGTTTTTGCTTTGACAGATACAATGGTTGCAACTTCTGCTTTTTTGGATTCACTTGATTCATAGTAAATTTTTTCTAATCTCTCAGTGTTATTTTTTGTATGTCTTTGTTTTTATATCTTACAATCAATATATATAGGGTTTTGTCATCTTAGCTAATCTTTTTTTCATTTTTGGAGATTATTTAATCCATTCATATTTAAAGGTATGAGAATTAGGCTTATTTTTTTCTATCTTTCTCTAATATATATTTTTGATTATAGATTTCCCCTTTCCTATTGTAAATACATTTCTGTGTTCCTTCAGATACTTTGCCTTAATATTTTTTAAAGTGACTCTATTCGTGTTGGTTCTCTTTTCTTCAACTCTAACTCTGGTTCATAATTCCACTAACTTGTGGGCTCTTTTCTTTACTTAGACTACAAGGGTTATCACCCCTTCGTTACTATTCCTATATTTGATCCAGCCATACCATATATTGCTCTCTTTATGCTCCTTTCTCCTCTTTTGTGCACCTTTTGTGTAACATAGGCTTGATATAAATTGCGTTCCTTTAACCTTTTGGGGGGCCCTGAAACTATGTCCCCTTTAATCTGTGAGAAAAGGGTGATTCACCAATTCTTCCTGTGCAACAAGAGAACTGTTCGGTTCTGCACACATATATTGTATCTAGGATATACTGTGACATATTTAACATGTATAGGACTACTTGCCATCTGGGGGAGGGGGTGGAAGGTGGGGAAAAATCGGAACAGAAATGAGTGCAAGAGATAATGTTGTAAAAAATTACCCTGGCATGGATTCTATCAATAAAAAGTTATAATTATTAAAATAAATAAATAAAAATAAAAATAAAAAAGAGAGAGAGAGAAAAGGGTGATTCAGGGTCTCAAGTTCTCCCTGGGACAAGTAGACTTTTCCCAAACTACATCCTTTCCAAGTTAAGTGGTCTCTTTCAGGTGGAGATCTTGGCCAGGGACATAATCACTACCCTCTATTGAATTGCCTCAAAAAGCTCCCAGTGAGTCAAATTCCCAGTTAAGTGATCTCACTCAATTGGAGATTTTGATAGTCCTCTGTTGAGTGGCTCATACTTCCTCCAGTGGCTCAAACTCCCAGTTAAGTAATCTCATTCAATTTTGAATTAAATTGAAGCCCCAAGCCTCAGAGGGCTAATAAAAGACAACTCTCAACCTTGATTCTTTGCAGATGTCCTAAAGAGGATTATGCCCACTGGTGAAAATATCTTCTTCTTAGTGTAACATACTTTTGTTTATTCCCTGCCCACTAAAAAGGCTGACTTCCTAGCAAGAAGCTGTCTTCTTAGGGGAAATAAAATTGCTTTTGCCACAGATTTTGGGTTTGTGAATTATTTCCCATGGGACCTGTGGCTCCAATAAGAGAGGATCTCCCATCCCAATTCTCACATCTCATCAGTCTCACAAAAACATTGATTTATTTAGGAGAAGCTGTCTGTAAACAGAAGATGTAATGCACAAGTCAAAGATTTGACTGATTTTTCATTTAAAGCTGGAGAACTTATGCCAACAGTAAGTGGTAGATTCCTTATGTAAGGAGAAGTCACTTAGGGGCAAATGGAAGATGACATAACCTCTTGTCACATTTTCTCTCTTTTTTTGAATAGTGATATAAACAATTTATTTCATTTTTTCCTTGTCCTTTACAGACTTCTTTTATTTAATATTTTATTTTTTCCCCAGATATAGGTAAAAACAATTTTTGACAGTCATTTTTAAAACCTCCCTCACCTCCCTATGTCCTTTTGGTATCCCTTTCCCTTCTATTTTTCTGTAAAGTAAGATATATTTATATACTCAATTCAGTATGCATGTTATTCTCTGAGTCAATTCTGATGAGTAAGGTTCACTGACTACCTATTCCTCCTTCTCTTTGCCTCCTCTCCCCTCCACTGTAGAAATTTTGTCTTGTCTATTTTATGTGAGATAATTTACTCCATTGTACCTCTCCTTTTCCTTCTCCTAATATATTCCTCTTTTATCCCTTTATTGTGCTTTTAAAGATATCGTCCTTTTACGTACAACTAACACCTGTGTACTCTGTCTATACATATTACTTCAAACTGCCATAATAATGAGAAAGTTCTTCTGAGTTACAAATATCATCTTTCTGTGTAGGAATGTAAACAGTTTAACCTTAAGTCCTTTTTTGATTTCCCTTTCCTGTTTACTTTGTTATGCTTCTCTAGAGTCTTGTATTTGCAAATCAGATTTTCTATCAAGCTTTTTTTTTTTTTTTTAAATCAAGAATGCTTGAAAGTACATTGTTTCATTGAATTTACACCTTTTCCCCTGATTCAGTCTTGGTACCTGGGTGATACTTGGTTATAATCCTAGCTCCTTTGCCCTCTGTAATACATTCTAAATCCTAATGTAGAAGCTGTTATATATTGTATTATCCTGACTAAGGTGCCATGACACTTGAATTGCTTCTTTCTGACTGTTTGCATATTTTCTTCCTGATTAGGAAACTCTGAAATTTTGCAATAATATTTCTCTTTAGGAAGTAATTGGTCGATTCTTTCAATGTATTTTACTCTCTGACTCTAGAATATCAGGTCAGTATTCCTTAATAGTTTCTTGAAAGATGATGGATGTCTAGGCTCTTTTTTTTAAATCATAATTTAAAAATTATTGAATTACTTGAAAAGTATCTCATATTTATTTTTACATCAGTTGTTTTTCAAATGAGTTATTCATGTTTGCCTTCTAATTTTTCATTCAATTGATTTTGTTTAATTCTTTCTTGATTTATCATAAAATCATTAGCTTCCATTTCTCAATTCTGATTTTTTAAGGAATTATTTTTTTCAATGAGTTTTTGTACTTCCTTTCCTATTCAATTCATCTTTTTAAAGAAGTTGTTGTTTTCTTTAATGGATTTTTTTTTTTAACATTTGTCCAATTCTTCTCTTTAATGAGTTTTCCATTTGGTCAATTCTGGTTTTTTAAGTCATTCTCCTCATTGGTTTTTGTACTTCCTTTACCATTTACCTTACTCTGGTTTTTAACTTATTATTTTCTTCAGTATTTTTTGTGTCTCTTTTACTAAACTGTTGACTTGTTTTTCATGATTTTTTTGATTATTTTTGTTTTTCTTTCTAAATTTTCCTATACCTCTCTTCCTTGTTATACTTTATTTAAAAAAAAATTATTTGTTTTCAATACACATTGATTTTTGAATTATGTTGGGAGAACAAAAGGGAAAAACTATGGGAGAGGGAAAAAAACCAGCAAAGAGAAGTGAACATAGCATATGTTATACTCAGTCTTGCTACCTGGGTGATACTTGGTATAATCCTAGCTCCTTTGCCCTCTGTAATATATTCTAAATCCTAATGTAGAAGCTGTTATATATTGTATTATCCTGACTAAGGTGCCATGATACTTGAATTGCTTCATAATTCTTTTTCTGAATGTAAATGGTATTTTCTTTCCAAAAGTCTATTAGGATTAGATTGGATCATTGAACCATTGAGAAGAACCAGATCTTTCATAGTTGATCATTGCACATTTTTGCTGTTATTGTGTACAATGTATTCCTGGTTGTACTTGTTTTGCTTAGCATCAGTTCATGTAAATCTTTCCTGAATTTTCTAAAATTAGCTTATTCATCATTTCTTATGGAACAATAATATTCCATTATCTTCAAATAGCACAACTTATTTAGCCATTCTCTACTTGATGGGCATGTACTCCTTTTCCAATGCTTTGCTATAACAGAAAGATATGTTACAAACATTTTTGTACATATGGGCCCTTTTCCCTTCTTTAGGATTTCCTTGGGATATAGACCTAGTAATGTCATTGCTGGATCAAAGGGTATGCACAGCTTGATAGCCCTTTGGGCATAGTTTCAGATTGCTTTCCAGAATGCTTGCATTATTTCACAACTCCAACAGTGCATTAATGTCCCAGTTTTCCCACATCCTTCCAATATTTATCATTATCTTTTCTAGTCATCTTAGCCAATCTGAGAGATGTGAAGTGGTACCTAAGAGTTGTTTTCATTTGCATTTCTCTAATCAATACTGATACAGAATATTTTTTCATATGATTACAGATGGATTCAATTTTATCATCTGAAAAATCTGATAATTTTATTCATATGCTTTGACTTTATCAATTGGAGAATGGCTTTTATTCTTATAAATTTGACACAGTTCTTTATATATTTTAAAATGAGACCTTTGTCAGAAACACTGGTTGTAAAATTTTTTTTTTACAAACTTTGTACTTTCTTTTAATCTCGTTTCTGTTGCTTTTGTTTGTGGAAAACCTTTTTTATTTGATTTAATCAAAGTTTTTCATTTTGCCTTTCATAACATTCTCTAGTTCTTTTTGGTCATAAATTTCTCCCTTCTCAAAGATCTGATAGGTAAATTATTCCTTGTTCTTCTAATTTGCTTATGGTGTCATCCTTTATGCCCAAATCATGTGCCCGTTTTAAACTTATTTTGATATGGGATGTGAGTTGTCAATCTATGCCGAGTTTCTGACATTATTTTCCAGTTTTCCCAGGAATTTTTGTGAAATAGTGAATTCTTATCCCAGAATCTGAAGTTTAGGGGTTTATTTAATACTAGATTGTTCTAGGCCTTTATTATTGTGTCATGTATATCCAATTTATGCCAATAATCCCCACCCTATTTCTGAGCCAAAACTAAATGTTCTTGATGACTGTTGCTTTATAGGTTTGATACTACTAAACCACTATCCTTTGTATTCTTTTCGTTAATTTCCTTGATATTCTTGATCTTTTATTCTTCCAGATGAATTTTATTATTATTTTTTTCTAGTTCTGTTAAAAAATGTTTTGGCAATTTGGTATAGCACTGAACAAGTAGATCAATTTAGGCAGAATTGTCACTTTTATCATATTAGTTCTGCCTACCCATGAACATTTGCTATATTTCCAATTGTTTAAATCTGACTTTTTGTGTGAGAAGTGTTTTATAATTGTGTTCATATAGTTCCTGGATTTGTCATGTCCGGTAGACCCCCAAATATTTTACTTCATCTACAGTTATTTCAAATGGAATTTATCTTTCTATCTCTTAGATAGAAAGCAGCAGCACATGCTGATGATTTGTGTTGGTTTATTTTATATCTTGCAACTTTGCTAAAGCTGTGAATTATTTTCAGTAGATTTTTGGATGATTTTCTAGGATTCTCTAAGTATATTATCATATCATCTGCAAAGAATGACAGTTTTATTTTGTCATTGCCTATTTTAGTTCCTTTAATTTCTTTTTCTTATCGTTTAGTTAAAGCCAATGTTTCTAGTGCAATGCTGAATAATAGTGATGATAATGAGTATCCTTGTTTCTTCCCATCTTATTGGGAATGCATCTATCTTTTTTCAATTATAAATAATGCTTACTATTTGTTTAGATTGGTCAATTATGGTAATATTTTTCCTGATTTTGAACCCGTCCTGCGTTCTTGGTATAAATCCCACTTGGTTATAGTGTATTATCCTGTTGATAAGTTGCTGTAATTTTTTTGCTAATATTTTATTTCAAATTTTTGCATTAGTATTCATTAGGGAGATTGGTCTGTAATTTTCTTTTTCTGTTTTGGCTCTTCCTACTTTAAATATTAGTATCATATTTTTGTCATAGAAGGAATTTGGCAGGACTCCTTCTTTACCTATTTTTTCAAATAGTTTACATAGTATTAGAATTTATTGTCCTTTAAATTTTTGGTAGAATTTGACTTGTAAATCTATCTGACCCTAAAGATTTCTTTTTATCCTGTCCTTAGTAGTGTTTTTTGTTTTTTTGTTTTACCCACTATTTTATCTTGTATCACTCCTCTTCATTTTTCTTAGTAGTGTTTTGTTTTTTAACCTACATTACTCATTAACTTGTCTTCCATCACCCCTCCCCGTTTCTCTTGCTTTTTTTCTTAGTGTTCTGTCTTTCATTCTATCTAACCCCCTCCCTTTTCTTTCCTCTTTCTCCTCCTACTTTTTTATAGATTTAGGTAAATTTTTGTACCCAACTGAATGATTAAGTAATGGATCAAACTTCAGGGAATGCTCATCCCCTTTCCTTCTTTCCTTCCATTGTCATAGATCTTTTGTGCCTCTTCATGTGATCTAATTCGTTTCATTATACTTTTCCTTTCCTTTATTCCAGGTGCAATCCTTTTCCCACTCCTTAATGTCTTTTTCTTTGATATTATCACATCAGAATCCATTTACAACCACAATCTGAGTCCATGTGATACTCCAGTAACATATAATTCTGAAAAGTTATATATATCATCTTCCGATTTAGGTATGTAGGCAGTTTAACCTTTTAATAATGTATATTTTCCCTCTGTTTTGAAGATTAAATTTTATGTTTAATTCTGTTTTTTTCAGTAGAAGTGATTGAAAGTCTCTTACTTCATTGAAGCTCCATTGCCTCCTCTAAAAGATAATACTGAGTTTACCTGGGTAGTTAATACTTGGTTGCAATTCCCAGGTCATTTGCCTTTTGGAATATGGTATTTCAGACCCTCTGATACTTCATTCTAGCACTTGTCAGATCTTAGATAATCCTGACTGTTGCTTCTTGATATTAACTAACTCAACATGATTTCATTCATGCAAAAAAAAAAAAAAAACCTTAAAACTTTGTATCAAAGATTGAGAAAAACAACAGATTATTACCTTAAACAACTTTACATTTCATTTTTACCAACATAAAATGGCAATTATAAAGCTTAGATTTTTTAAGTCATCTAATAGAATAATTTCTGTAATTTTGTTAAGCTTTAGTTTATTTTGATTTTCTTAAACATAGTTCAGTTCATATAAGTTGGTAATAAGGTTTTCTTTAATATTCATATATTTAATATTGTGCAAGAATAGTTTTTTTATTAGCAATATAAGAATTTTCTTCATCATCATAGAACCAAAATTAGGAACCATAAGTTCTGATTGCAACTCTTTCCTAGATATCCTATGTGCCTATACGGAAATCATTGCTATCCTTGAAATTGAAAGTCTTTATCTAAAGGGTAATGACCTAGGTAGATACCTGCATTTTGTGGTACACAGTAAATGTTACATTTACAATGTATTCTCCATCACCACAGTGTTAATCTGAAAACATCAAATAGTTTTCTATATAATTCCTCTGAATGACAATAATAAGTAATTTTAAATCTAAACTCTAGATTTAGAATTTAAAATCACATGCTTGTAGTAACATTAAAACATGAACAAGAATTAAAGATCTGGGTTTACTGTGTTTCATTCTCACTTTTTTTTTTTAACATGCTCAAATGCTTTTTAAAACAATGGCAGCCTTTGAATGATTGAATTCTTCAGCTTCAGTAATAGTAAGCAGTGTGCCCTCAACTTCCCTGCTCCCCAAAGGAAGCAATGTGTATAAATAGTTATCACATCTTATATTGGAGGATTACTATACTAAAGGTGAAGTGTTATTTTTATCCTCTTATAAATCCTTTGAAAGTATATTTCACACAAGTAAGGAGAATAAACAACATAAGAGTTCTTGACAGAGTGAAAAGAAGAAAGTGTTGTTTTTATTATTTATTGATGTATGATTTGAGAAATTAATAGTTTATAGTGAATATAAGAAAAGAAACATGAAAAGAAGACAAAATTAAGGACCTTCAGACATAATTGTTTTGTATGATAGACCTATAGATAATTGTCTTTCCCTGTATTCAAGTGCAATGATTGTAAGTTACAAGTCTTCAGAAAATTGAGGTTTAAGCTCTAACAAAGTGCAATGGGGTGAGAAAACTTCAATATGTTATATGAAAGGAATTATCTTGGAGAGGCTTAAAGCATTTTAGGGGGGAAATGTTTGACAGGAAAAAGGCTAGTCACAGAGTGAGAAAGTATAATGGTTGAATGGCTCATGTACTTCATTCATTTATATACATTAAGAGAACTCAAGGAAAAATATCAAAAGACTGTCCACACATTGATTGGACCTTCTACCACCTTTTATAGATATATGAAGAGGGCATGAATAAGATTTGGGAAAATGGGTAGACATGGAAAAGTCATGTGTTCTGTATCATTAGAGAGACTATCTAAAATCATGAGTCTAGTGTATTATTAGAATATTTTTTTATGGATAAATATGTCTGTGATTTGGTGTAGTTTTCCATTACTACAATGTAATTTAAAATCTATCCATGCCCTCCCACAATCATCATAATCTTTATGTGTTTCTGTAAAGGATTTACTCAATGTCCTGGAAAAATTTCTTTCCTCATTTTGATATCACATATATATCAACATAGCATTGGACTTTTTTTTTTCATTCCTCTTTGCTGCTACATAATCACTTCCTTTTCCTCTCATACATGTTCTCAATAATATCCTTTGTGTCATTTCTCAAATGTAAAATGTCATTTATAATGTGTTGGAGACTATTTTCATCACAAAATAACTTTTTTTTAAATTTTGTTTTCCTTATGTTCTGAACTTAACAAATAGCAGAGGAAAATGAACATTTCCATATGTCATTTTGAACAGAAAATTGTTCTTGAAGCTACAAATCTCTAAGGTAGAAGAAGTGCTATTTCTAAATGTATAAAAAATTAAGCATATACCTTTATAAATTACTTTACTTGTCTGTGATTCCTTCTGGTCTTCCTTCTGTTCTCTTCTCTCTCTTTTTTTTTTGGTGAGGGTAGAATAGAGAAGAAAGGACTCATCTTTGGCTTTCCTTGCCCTTCTATTTTTCTCTTTCCAGTTGAAAAAAAGAAGAAAAAGAAAAAGAAAACCCTTGTTACAAATATACATACTCAAGCAAAATGAATCCTCATGTTGAGCTTATTTAAAAATGTATGTCTCATTTGGCATATTGTATTCATTACTACTTTGTCAAAGGGGTAGCATATGTTATCAGTCCTCTGCAATCATGATGGGTAATTACTTAAATCAAATTTCTTAAATCTTTCAGAGTTGCTTGTTTTTGTGATGCTATTATTTGCATGAAATTGTTTTTTTGCTTCTATATACCTTATTTTGCATCAGTGCATGCAAGTTTTTTTTTCCAAAACTGTCCTTTTCATCATTTTCTGTGGTATAATTTTATACCTTTATAAATATTTTTGTGCATAGTAGTCTCCTTTAAAAAAAATTTTCAGTGTAGGCTTCAAAAGAGATATTGTGAGATCAAAAAGTGTGCATGATTTAGTGATATTATAGATATAATAACAAAATTGTTTCCAGAATGGCTGGACTAATAAAAAACATCATCAACAGTGCCTTATTCACCTATTTTCCTCCAATCTCTCCAACATTTGTTTTTCTTTTTTTGGTCATCTTTTCCGTTTTATGGGTGTGAAAACCTCACAGTAACCGTGATTTGAATTTCTTAAATTAGTATTGATTTGAACCTCTTTTCTTATTCTTAGTGATATTTTGGATTTCTTCCTTTTAGGATTGTTTCTTCATATTCTTTGACCTCTTATCTATTGAGAAATGATTCTTGTTTTTATAAAATTGACTCAGTTCTTCATCATTTTGCAAATAAGACATTTATCATAAAACCTTTTGATAAAGCTTTTCTACTAGTTAACTTGTTTCTAATGCAGTTTTGTTTATATTAGTTTTGTTTTTACAAAACCTTTTTTAATTTCTTGCAGTTAAATCATTTCTTTTTTAGTTGCAAACTCTTTTTCTATTAATAGGTTTACAAAATTAATTTTTCCCTTGTCCTCTTTTTTGTTTGTAATATGTTCTTTTTATGTCTAATTATATATTCATTTGAACTATGGCATTAATTGTAAATGTATCTTGTATTACTGAGAAATATACATTCTCCTTTGTCTTCTCATTTAATAATCTCCAGAGATCAATTATTTCTAACTTCAAAATTATATTCTGGTCCTTAACTTATTTTTTGTATCAATTCACAGTTTTACTTTCTGTTTTCTTTCTTTTTTTTTCAGTCAATATTTTATTTTATTTTATAATAACTTTATATTGACAGAATCCATGCCAGGGTAATTTTTTTACAACATTATCCCTTGCACTTGCTTCTGTTCCGATTTTTCCCCTCCCTTCCTCCACTCCCTCCCCTAGATGGCAAGCAGTCCTATATATGTTAGATATGTTGCAGTATATCCTAGATACAATATATGTTTGCAGAACTGAACAGTTCTCTTTTTGCACAGGGAGAATTGGATTCAGAAGGTAAAAATAACCCAGGAAGAAAAACAAAAATGCAAATAGTTCACATTCATTTTCCAGTGTTCTTTCTTTGGGTGTAGCTGCTTCTGTCCATCATTTATCTTTTGTTTTTTTAATAACTTTTTATTGATAGAACTCATGTCAAGGTAATTTTTTACAACATTATTCCTTGCATTCACTTCTGTTCCGATTTTTCCCCTCCCTCCCTCTACCCCCTCCCCCAGATGGCAAGCGATCCTTTACATGTTGAACAGGTTACAGTATATCCTGGATACAATATACGTGTGCAAAACCGAACAGTTTTCTTGTTGCACAGGGAGAATTGAATTCAGAAGGTATAAATAATCTGGGAAGAAAAACAAAAATGCAAGCAGTTTATATTCATCTCCCAGTGCTCTTTCTTTGGGTGTAGCTGCTTCTGCCCATCTTTGATCAATTGAAACTGAATTAGCTCTCTTTATTGAAGAGATCCACTTCCATCAGAATACATCCTCAAACAGTATCATTGTTGAGGTATATAATGATCTCCTAGTTCTGCTCATTTCACTTAGCATCAGTTCATGTAAGTCTTGCCAGCCCTCTCTGTATTCATCCTGCTGGTCATTTCTTACAGAACAATAATATTCCATAACATTCATATACCACAATTTACCCAGCCATTCTCCAATTGATGGGCATCCATTCAATTTCTAGTTTCTAGCCACTACAAACAGGACTGCCACAGACATTTTGGCACATACAGATCCCTTTCCCTTCTTTAGTATCTCTTTGGGGTATAAGCCCAGTAGTAGCACTGCTGGATCAAAGGGTATGCACAGTTTGATAACTTTTTGGGCATAATTCCAGATTGCTCTCCAGAATGGTTGGATTCGTTCACAACTCCACCAACAATGCATCAGTGTCCCAATTTTCCTGCGTCCCCTCCAACATTCATCATTATTTTTTCCTGTCATCTTAGCCAATCTGACAGGTATGTAGTGGTATCTCAGAGTTGTCTTAATTTGCATTTCTCTGATCAATAGTGATTTGTACTTTCTATTTTTCTTTGGAAATCACTTAATTTTTCCTTTAAGTATTTGGATTCTGTTTCTTTGGGTGCATACATGTTATGAATTTAATTGATCCATTTTTTTCTGATGTCTTTAAGCTTAAAATAGTTTCTCTCAATGTCTATAAAACAAGTCACTTTTTGGTATTTATTATCTGAGATCATTATGGTTGCATCTGCTTTTTTAAAAGTTAAGCTGAATATAATTACATGTCTCTAATCTCTTATTTTTACTATATGAATCTTTATCTATCAAGTGTGTGTCTTGTAACCAATCTATTCTTGGATATTACTTTCTAATCAATTTTGTTTTCCTATTCTATGTTTTATTTCATCTCATTCACATTCACAATTCGAGTCATTAATTTTATATTTGTCTCCACCCCATTCTCTTATTCTTCTCCTTCTTTTTGTAGCCTAGTTTCCTTTTTTAATGTTGGCAAGGAGTGTGCTCAGTACTAATCATTTGTGTTTGATGCTGCTAATGCAATTCTGCCTCTTTTCATCCCCAAATCCTTTCTTTTTTCTTTTAAACCCTTCTTCATTATCTATATTCAGATGTTAGAAGTTGTTTTTGTTTATAACTAATCCATCCCTTACTCTACCCTCCTTATTTAGTTGCATTTTTTTCTTAGCTTGAATGTACGTCTAAACAAAATTCACTGTTAGTGTATTTGTATAGGTATAATGTCCGGGCTAGCTCTGTGAAGAGCCCCAGGATTAGTCAGAGTCAGGATCAGTCAAAGTCCTTGGTCTTTAGAAGAAGTGAAGGCGGGAGGCAAGCTGCTGTCAAAGATAAATCCTGGACTCTGGAGTCTGAAGCTTGAAGTCTTCTTTTCTCAGTGTGCTGCCGCAGAGAGAGTCTGCCCCTCTCCCTCAGCTCTCCAATTCTTCCTCCGATCACCTCACCACACCACATTCAGCACGCATCAATGATGAGGAGAGCCATCACATCACCATATCATATAGAAAATACTCTGCTGTCTTTAGATTCAAATACACCTTTTCAGAGTTCCACCCCTGTCCATATAGGTATATATTCTCTCTTCCTATTATCAGTTCAGATAAAAGTAAGTTTGAAGGGATATATTCTCCCACTACTTCACCTTTCTTATTTCTACGGTCTTCTCCTTAGAGCTCTAAGTCACGGACTAATATCCCTGTATTGAAAAGTTTTGCATGCTGTTATTTTTTGGATCTCTTTCCCAGAGTCCACAGATTTCTGTCGTTTCTTTAGGCTGGTTTTGAATAGAAAAAAATGACTCCATATTTTCTCCTTGAAATTTCTGATTGACACTTAATCTAGTACTCTTCCTTTATTTTGCTATAATTATGGGACAGACTCAGGCTATACCACTTTCTCTGTCCTTGCTTTCCATCCAGTATACAACTTTCCATTGCACTTCATATCGTGTAATTTACTTTTTGACTACAGGTTACTTTGTTCCACTGACTAATATCCAAGCATTTGGATATTTGCAGAAATCTGCTTTGAAGGAATCCTGATCAGAGCTCCAAGGAAGAGATTAGCCTGCTTAGGGGAATTGAGAATGGGAACAATGATACTTGAGCAAAGAGAAATTAAATTTAGCTATATTCCTCATTTCTCCTTATCTTTTTAAAAAGAAATTTATAAAGAATAATGAGTTTTGCTCATAGACTTTAAGAAACCAAGTGGATGATTTGAAATCAAATTTTGTTTTTCTCATTCACTTACTTTTATCATATGAGAGAAAACATGTTGGCTGGCAAGAAGTGAAGTAGAACAAAGTTGATTTGAGGAGAATGCATAATTGTTGACCAACAACTTTTCAGAATGTGATGTTGATTTTTCATTTTAAATTGCTAAGAGCTTCACCATAAGTAACTAATAGAAAATATTGTTCATGTGATTTTTAAAGTTATTTATCACAGGTAATAAAATGTTAAAGTTTTTCAGAATTGTAGACTGAAACAGGATTGTTAATATCATTCAGCTTAATAGTCTGGTAGATGAATTAACATATGCATGAAATTTGTTCTGCTTTCCTCAGGTCTTTTAACACTATGAAAACAGTAGAAATATATTAAGTTGAACAATTATGCCTTTTATGTCTCAAGAGATAGCTTTCCCCAGGCAAATGCAAATTCAGCAGAGTTGATATAAGGAATTATTGTTCTGTGAGCCAATGTAAAGGACAGAAGGAAGTAATCTGTAGTAGGACTGAGGACTTTAGAGTAAATAGCAGTTTTTTCTGCTTTTTTAATGTCACTTATCGGTTCTAGACTGTTACATATGCAAGTAGTATAGAATGGCTATCAGGTAACATTGTTTAAATTGTATGAATGTAGGCTAAAGCAGGAATTGCTAATTAATTTACTTTCCAGTACTATTAGTGACAAGGGGAGCCTGAAATTGAAGGGGGCCCCGAAACTCTCTCTCTGAAATTTCTTCAAGGAGAAAGTCTCCTTGAATCCTGGCTTTGTAAAAGACCCCACCTGAAGAAAACAGGACAAACAGCTTCATTCTGTTATTCTGAGAGAGGGGCACCACCCCCATTGATAACACTCACTACTGATTAAGCTTCCCATTGAGGTAAAGATTAGCCCAGAGACACTCATTCAATTTCAAGATTTTTCTAATTTGATTCCAGCCCAGTTAGCCCCCAACCCCCATCAAAAGCTGCTAGCCTAGGCTTCTACTATAAAATGAGCCAATCTGGGGCTCAGTCCTTGCAGAGAATCTTATATGCCATGCCATGGAACCTCACTCTCTCCTTAGCATAAGCTGCAACCCTTTGACTGCTGAAATGATATTCTCTTTCAGCATCACTCTGTCTTTATCCTTCTCACCTATTTCCCTAACAAGACTTTATACCTCTCTGCCAGGACTTTTCCACTAGAAACTTTATTTCTCTGACAGGACTTTGCCACTAAGAAATTCAGTCTTTCTATTCATGCATAGCAAAGGGTGACGTTCCAATGCCTATAATAAACTTCTTTTACCCGTCTAGCTTTTTGGGTTTGTAAATTCCTTTAGGAAGGACCTCTGCGCCACCAAAAGGGTTCCCCCAACTTCCTGCCCTGCACCAAATCCTAGGGGGATTTAGGGGAGCTAAACCTCTTCATTTGATTTCCTGAACCGCAAACCTGCCACAAACCTCATCATTTAACTCCCTGACCATCAGAAACCCTAATCTCATTATAAGGAAGGAGAAAGTAAATGTGTAGGCACTAGAAATAAGTACCATAGACAAGTACAGCATACCAATGGTTATGTCAAGTGTCAGTAGCACTTACACAAATAAATTATTCGTATCTGAGTTACAAGATGTGTTTTAATTGGTTTTACTGATTAGTTTGAGATGTGTAATAACTGGATCTTTTCATAATAGCAGAAGAAGATAAATTTGATACTTTTGAAAATTCTGTCATGGCTAGTATAAATATCAGCTGCTTTGTTTTTATGTCAGGAGCCATTTTAATTAACATATAAAGAAAGATAAGTAAATGAAAAACAAATAATCTTAATTAGCAAAATGTGTAATCTGTATCTTAGTAGCATGCAATTTTTCCCCTCCATCTTCCTTTCCATCTAGATTCTGGGAACTGTCAGAGGTTAAACTAACAGATTTTAATATTAGCCATGCCTAGAAATTTGCTGGTAAATTTTTAACAACTGGTTCCACACACACCAAAAAAAAAAAAAAAAAAAAAAAAAAAAAGGAAAGGAAAGGAAAATATGTGCCTATACACTTTTATGTTTAATATGACATTAATTTTCTTGATTGCTTCTTTAAGTTTAGGCATTTCAAATGCTAATTTCGAAAGTATAATTATTCCCACTGAAAATTTAGCCATCACAGTTTGTGAGCTGGTTCAGTCTGCCTCCAGCATATTCCTAGACTCTGATCTGTGACACATACAGACATATATTCTTATATTTTTGTTACCATTATGGTTTTATAGTATAATACATGACTATGAGCTAATGTCACCTTTTTTTTTTTTAAATAATGAAAACCTGTGTCAGAAAATGAATAATGTTGAGTTCAACATGGTCACCGCAGGGGACAATGTAATAATTATTACAGTTTTGGTGCTATTGCTGAAAGCATTTTAAAGAGTATTAATTTTACATTACCCTCTGACCTTTGGAAATGATTCTTTGAATAGTTTCCATTGTGGTTAAACTTTGTGGTAAACTTTAATGCTTTTTTTGATTTTTCAACTAAAAGTTATTTGGTATCATTCTGTCTTTGGTGATAACCAAAATAAAATTGTAAAGTATGAGACTCTCTTACATGACTAATAAACTGTTTTTAAACACTTTAGGAGAGTTTTGAATGTCCAGTTTTTATCCTTGTCACTTCATTATCAAGTGCTACTAATAAATATCAAGAAAACAGAATTAAAAATAAAATACTTCATATTAAGGACTTTCAAAATTTGGTTATAAGTAGTTTATAAAGCAATGGACCTGTAGAAGCACAACTTTTAAATTATAATGACCAAAATAAAAACCTGAAATAACCAGAGTGATGCTTGATGTACTAGTGGGATTGATATATTAAGAGGTAGAAGACTGATCAAATAAATTTAAATATTTAATGCAACAACTATGGAAATATTAAGCAGTGTCTTTATAGATCTATTCAAAATCATAAGGAAGTTCCTATTGAAAAACAAATGAAAATAATTTCAAGGGGTCAGACTGAAGAGAAAACTTGATAAATGTGACTAAACTTTCCCATACTTCAAACATTGCAAAGAGGCTATCATCATAACTACCTGGTATTGGGCAAAATCCTCTCCCTCCAAAAAACAACTATAACAACAAAACCTCAATCAAATTGAGATTAATGGAATAAAATAGAGCTGTCAGTTATCCACTCAAAGATATACAAAGAATTACCATTTAGTAAGCCTATGGAATATGAATAACAGGTGATATTGCACAGTGCATAGTGAGTTACCCTCAGAGATAAGACCTGTATTCAAGATTTCAGCTCTAATAGATAGTTTGACCTCTGAGCAAGTCACTTAAGCCCTATGTGTCCCTAAAGAGTTTTCTGAGGCATATGTGTTAGAATAGTTTAGAGATTTATATTGATAGAAGTAATTTTTTCACCTTGTCTTCTTATATCAGAAATAACTGGTAGTTTCGTGGATAGAGTGCTGAGCCTGGGATTGGGAAGCTGAGTTCACATTAGGTCTAACACTTTCTAACTATGTGATCTTGGGCAAGTCACTTGATCTGTTTTCCTCAATTGTAAAATGGGAATAGTTCTAGCACCTGTCTTGCAAAATTGTTATTAAGATCAAATGAGATATTTGTAAAAATCGCATAATATAGTATCTGGCACATAATAGGTAGCATTTATTTTTTACCATTCCTTCATTCCTAAAAAATTCTATGATGAATAAATGGCAAAATGTAAGACAGGCATTTTTCAAAAAAGAGAATAAAAGTTTTGAAAATCAGTAAAAAAATATCTAATTCTGCTAATCATCAAATGGATACTATCAAATGGCAGAAATAATAAAAAGTCATGAAATTGAATACTTATGAGGCAGTCTAGGAACAAGTATATTTATCCATGACTCATAGAATTTTAATCTGAACAAATTTTTTTTTGGGGGGGAGAGAAACAATCTGGCAGTAAATGATAAAAAATTACAAAAATAATCATATCCTTTTAGCCAATGATTCTTTTGTTTAGAGTATTTAATGCAATATTTGTAGAAAGCTAGAATTCTGGAGAAATATACATGAAACAAGGTGTTAACTCAATGGAATTGATGAGATGATGGTTCTCTAGTTCACATATGTACATAGTACTTAATATAGTGATGTAATGGTTCTCTAATCCACACAAACATAGTATCCTGTAATGATGTAATTGTAATAGGTATATAAGGGCTAAGAAGGACTGGAAGAGGAAGATTCCATTTTTGACTATCCTCTGGATGGCTCTCCTGCTTCCTGCACTCTTGCACTAAGATCAAGGATGGTTCCAGACATTACAATATCAACCAAAATGTTAATCAAAATTATTGCCAAAAATAACAACAAAAAAGTCTTCTAAGCAAAAGTGTTCAGAGAAGTTTTATATCTGATTCTTTAAATGCTGGATATAACAAATGCTTGGTAATAAGGAAATAGTAAAACATTTTGTTATGGATTAATATAATGAGAAAAATTTGACAGTTAACAATGATAGATATTATATATGAAAAAATCCTGAATTATATGAAATAATACCAAGTAAAAAAAATGCCAAAATAAAGTAAGATTTAATTGTGACCATGTAAGAGTAAAACTCAGTGAAAATGGGTAGGCATAAGCACAACAAAGCTATCTCCAGAAAACCTGCTAATCAAGACCAGCTTCCTTTTTTAATAGGGATTCTCCACATGGGATGCATGAACTTAAAACAGATATATATGATGGCTAAATGGTACAGTAAATAGAGCATTGTCCTTGCAGTCAGGAAGACTGAGTTCAGTTTTGGTTCAGATACTTAACTGTGTGATCCTGGGCAATTCACTTTACCTTTCTATCTAACATTTATTTTAACATAACTGCTTTCCTTCATAATCTGATACACTTACTTTTATGCATTTTATAAACATTATTTTGAGAAGGAGTTCATAGATTTCCCCCGCTCTAGAAGTACCTCAGGAAAATTTGGGAAATAAGAACAAATGAAAAGATGAACAGTACAAGAGAGAAATAAACAAAAAATAAGAAGTAGAGATTAAGAAACTGAAACTTCCTGGATACCCTAATGAAGAATGAAAAATGCATCAAGCTCTCCACTCCACTTTAGGTTTTGCATTGAGGACCTCTAATGACAACAACCAGTAGAAACAATGATGGAGTAGATACTTTACTATTTATAGAAAAAGAAAATGAATCAAAAAAGAATACTGATGAAAACTTAGAAAGGATAGCTGAGAAACCACCTTAGTTTTACTCAGATATTTAAAATATTCAAATAGTAATTTGTGATTTCAGAGATTTGGATGTTCTATCCTACAGGTCACTATCCCTTCATGTATACAAAGCTATGCAAGTTTTATCCATATCTTCCCATAAGTTTATCACAAGAAATGATACTTCCCTTGTCTTTTCTTGATATTGTTGTTTTACCTGTGGAAAACTCAGGTTTATTAGGTAATTAGTCTTCATGTAACTAATTTTCTTTTTCAGTTATCCATTTTTCTTCCTTTGCTTTAATTCTTCAATAAAATTCTGTATTTTCTCTGTTATAGATTACCCTCACCTGTCTTTTTGTGAAACATTTTAAATTTTTCATACTGTGATATACCATGACTAGCAACCATACAAGAATACCAATGGAATAATGATATTGAAAGAGTAGACCTTTGTTTTCCTGGGAGAAGTTTGCTATCATTAAAAATATAAAAAATTGAAATTAATTTTGCATTTTCTTGAAGGCAATATCACTTTTCTTCTCTGATTTTCATACATTTTGCATGATTCTGAGAACAGTATCTGTTGTTTCATAGAAAATGTAAAAGTGGTGATAGTATAGAGAACTTTCTAGCTCAATGAAGTTTAAATAAAGCAGGATGGACAAATCTGAACATTCATCATCTAAGTTTAAAATTCAGATAGAGGAAGAAGATAGCTTAGAATTAGGTAGATATACCCAAGATCAGTTCCCCTTCATTATCTCATCTATGTCATCATATACACTATATAAAGTAATGAATAATAACCCCCCCCCCCAAAAAAAAAGGAAACAAGGGACAAAGTCTTATCCAGAAAAACTTATAGAACAAGTCCCTAAGTTAAGACTTAGGAATACACATATAATAATGAAACAATAAATGCTTTTAAGAAGTGAAATATTACATATTCACAGATTAGTGAACGCAAGATATATACAAATTAAATATAGAGTGATTTCAAACACAAGGCAATAACGATTAGGGAAAATACCCAAGGTCTAATCAAGTAAGTGACACTTGAGATGAGCTTTGAAGAGAAGAAGTTTATGAGTTTTGCAAAATGGTTTATATGGGGCTGGAGTGGTGAAGAAGGGAATGCAGAAGAGGAGAGCGACAGAGACAGAAACATTTGGGGCATTGAATAAGAACCTGAACGAAGATGTGAAGATTTTCAATGGAATGACCTATTCAAAGAATTGCTAGTAGTCCAATTTGAGTATAGAGTGTTTGAGGGAGAGTGAAATGTAATTATCCTACAAAAGTCTGTTAGAGTCATCTTTAAAAGAACTTTAAATTATAAATAGAGAAGCTTGTATTTTCTTCTAGTTGCAATAAGAAGTCATTGAAGTTTCTTGAGCAAGGGAGTGACATGCGCGAACTGTACTCTATGAATATTAATTTGGAAGTTTTGTTAAAAGAATGGATAAGAAGGAGGGGAACTAAGGATTTGTTCAAAGTTTATTATAATAATCTAATTGAAAGATAATAAGAGTCTGAACATTGTTTTTGGATGAGTGAAAAGACATGATCAAGTACTGTGAAATTTAGATGATTAATTAATGATTAGGAGTTAATTACCGAAATTACTACTTATTGATCAAATTTAAAATTGTGTAGGCCTTGGAGTTTATGTTCCTCAACCTTCTGGGCCATAATAGGGACTTTGCACCAGTGGAGGATAGGAAGAAAAGAAAAATGAGTCAACCTAATCATAAGATGATTTTACTTAACACTGGGTCTCTCTTTTGTGGAGTGATGATTGACATAGTACTTCCTAGAAGATGTTGACAACTATGTTTTCCACATTGCTGTGTATTTGGATATCCCCTCTTGTGGAAAGATTAAGCAAAATGTAAACCTGCCTTCCACCTCCACTAAAGATCAATGACTAACCAATTGTATGGAAAAACTACTCTGACTAATAGATGTTTCTAGCTGAGAACCCATTGACCTTGTTTATTATCAATCACTAGCCTTGATATCAAGCTAATCAATGTTTGGTACTTTGAGCCTCAGTTTCTCTTTATTACAGATTTTTATTTAATTCATACTAAATGCTGAAAAATTGATAAGACTTTTTTTTCCCACATTCTTCCAAATTTATCATTATCTTTTCCTGTCATCTTAGCCAAGCTGAGAGATGTGAGGTGGTACCTAAGAGATGTTTTCATTTGCATTTCTCTAATCAATACTGATTTAGAATATTTTTCATATGACTATAGATGGCTCCAATTTCTTCATATGAAAATTGTTCATATTCTTTGACCATTTATCAATTGGAGAATGGCTTGAATTCTTATAAATTTGAGTCAATTCTCTATATATTTAGAAATGAGGTCTTTATCAGAACCCTTGAATGTAAAAATGTTTCCAGTTTATTGCTTCTTTTCTAATCTTGTCTGCATTAGTTTGCACAAAAACTTTTTAACTTAATATTATCAGACTTATTTATTTTGTGATCTGTAATGATCTCCAGTTCTTCTTTGGTCATAAATTTCTTGCTCCACAGATTTGAGAGGTAAACTATCCTATGTTCTTCTAATTTGTTAATAATATCATTCTTTATGTCTAGAATATGAAACTATTTCAACATTATTTTGATATATGGTGTTAGGTGTGGGCCAATGCCTAGTTTCTGCCATATTAGTTTCCAATTTTCCCAGCAGTTTATGTCATTTAGTGAATTCTTATCAAAACTAGGGTATTTGCATTTGTCAAACAGTAGATTACTATAGTCATTGATTATTTTGTCCTGTAAACCTAACCAGTTCACTAATTGACTACTCTATTTCTTAGCCAGTACCAAATGGTTTTGATAACCACTGCTTTATAATATAGTTTTAGATTTGGTACAGTTAGGCCTCCTTCATTTGCATTTTTTTTTCATTAATTCCCTTGAAATTCTTGACCTTTTGTTCTTCCAGATGAATTTTGTTGTTATTTTTCCTAGGTCAGTAAAATAGTTTCTTGGAATTTGATTGGTATAGCACTAAAGAAATAGATTAGTTTAGGGAGTATTGTCATCTTTATTATATTCCTTTGACCTATCCAAGAACACTTGATATTTTTCCATTTGTTTAGGTCTGACTTTATTTGTGCGGAAAGTGTTTCTTAGTTTTCCTTATATAGTTCCTGGTTTCCCCTTGGTAGGTAGACTCCCAAATATTTTATGCTATCAACAGTGGCTAGTGATGTATAAAAATGCTGATGATTTATGTGGATTTATTTTGTATCCTGAAACTTTGTTAAAGTTGTGGATTGCTTCTAATAGTTTTTTAGTTGATTCTCTAGGGTTCTTTAAGTGTACCATCATATCATTTGCAAAGAGTGATAATTTGGTTTCCTCATTACCCACTCTAATTCCTTTTGTCTTTTTTTCTTCTTATTGCCAAAGTTAGCATTTCTAATACAATATTGAATAGTAATGGTGATACTGAGCAATCTTGTTTCACCTCTGATCTTATTGGAAATGGTTCCAGTTTATCCCCATTACATATGATGCTTGCTGATGGTTTTAAATAGATGCTATTGACTATTTTAAGGAATAGTCTATTTATTCTTATACTTTCTAGTGTTTTTAATAGTAATGGAGGTTGGATTTAATCAAATGTTTTTTTTTTTTGTCTATTGAAATAATGGTTTTTGTTAGTTTGGCTATTGATATAGTCAATTATGCTCATAGTTTTCTTAATATTGAACCACCCCTGCATTCCTGGTATAAATCCTACTTTGTTGGAATCCTTACTAACTGCTAACTAATTAAAGTTGATCTAATCTTACAAGAAGATGTTTTGGGCAGAACCTGAAACAAGGTACTAAGTAGAACTAATTAATACAAGGCTTGTGTTCACACCTTTACTCATTGGAGTTCAATAAATTCATACCTCCCTTGAAGCTCTTTGGGCCAGAGAGCACTATGGGAGAAAACCCATAATCCCTCTCTCTGGAAGGAGCATAAATAGGCCAATAGGCCAGTCGAAGAAGTTCTTCAGAGGAAGAAGCTACAAGTCGAGATTTCACCGAGTGAAGAGTGGAGCTGGCTGGAGGCTGAAGAAAGCACAGGCAGAAGCAAAGGACAAAGCGGCAAGAGCTCTTGGAACCAAGCAGAGAGATAGGCCTCTAAGCTAACAGGGCTATATTGGAGATAATAAAAGATCTGAACTTTTATTACCTGGCTGCTTTTTGAGAAGAAAAAGCTCACCACATTTTGGTGCCCAAACAGGGACCAATTCAGATCCATCTGAACCAGATCACAACACTACTTGGTCATAGTATATTATCCTAGAGATGACTTTCTGTAATCTCTTTGCTAATATTTTACTTAAGATTTTTTTGCATCAATATTCATTAGGGAAATGTCTTTAATTTTCTTTTTCTGTTTTCATCATACCTGGTTTAGGTATCAGTATCATGTCTGTGTCATAAAAGGAATTTGGTAGAAGTGCTTCTTTCCCTATTTTTTCAAATAGTTTATATAGTATTTGAGTTAATTGTTCTTTAAATGTTAGGTACAATTCTCATGTAGAGGCAGCTAGATGGTGCAGTAGATAGAGCACCAGCCCTGAAGTCAGGAGGACCTGAGTTCAGATCTGGTCTCAGACACTTAACATGTCCTAGATGTATGACCCTGGGCAAGTCACTTAACCCCAATTGCCTCAGGGAAAAAAAGAATTCACATATAAATCCATCTGGCTCTGGAGATTTTTTTCTTAGGGAGTTAATTAATAGTTTGTTCTATTTCTTTTTCTAAAATGGGACTATTTAAGTAATTTATTTCACCTTCTGTTAATCTGGGCAATCTATATTTTTGAAGGTATTCCTCCATTTCACTTAGGTTATCAAATTTATTGGTATAAAGTTGGGCGAAATAACTCCTACTTATTGCACGGATTTCCTCTTCATTGGTGGAAAGTTCTCTCTTTTCATTTTTGAGACTAACAATTTGATTTTCCTCTTTTTCTAATCAAAAAAATAATAAAATTAACTAAAGGTTTATCTTTTTTTCATAAAACTAACTCTTAGTTGTATTTATTGATTCAGTAGGTTTTTTTTTTACTTTCAGTTTTATTAATCTCTCCTTTTATTTTTAGAATTTTAAGTTTGGTATTTGATTGAGGGTTTTTAATTTGTTTTTTTCTTAGCTTTTTTAGTTGCAAGCCCAATTTATTGATCTTCTCTTTCTCTATTTTATGCAAGTAAGCATCTATAGATATAAAATTTCCCCTTATTACTTCTTTGGCTGCATCCAGATATCTTCTTAAAGAATTCATCATACTCTGTATGAGGTTTCTGAGTAATCTGTAAACTTTTGTGGTCTTTTGTTTCTTGATCACAAGGCATGTTTTCCAGCATAGTTTAATGTCATTTTATGCTTGACTTTTGTATGGAAACTCTTCACAATCTGTTTCTAGCTTATCTCTCCAAACTTGTTTTTATCACATCCTCTTTCACACATAGCTTTTTTGAAACTAAATTGTTCAATTTCCATCATTCTGTATGATATCCTATATAGAATATAGTATTCTATACCTGGGATACACTTCTGTCAGAATCTCAAATGCCCCTGAAGCATTAGCTCATATGCAATCCTCTGGGAAATCTAACCTGATCCTCTTGTTAGTACTTTCACTTATTTCAAATTATGTTGTATCATATTATCTACTTATAAATTCACATGTTCCCCAACAGAGAATCAACTTATGGGTGGATGCTTAGATTTTGTCTTTACATCTTTTGTACCTAGAACAGTATTTGGCAGAAGATCGACACTTAAATGCTTATTGGATTGGACTGTTTCCTTAATTTAAAGCATCTCATCAGAGATTTTATAAAATATTTTTGTAATTACTAAAGTACTAGCCAGCACTTCGAAATTCCAAAATTGTTAAATTTGAAAACTCTTTATCCTTTGTTATAGAATTAATTGATGTAAGTTATAACATTTTACAAACCTTGAAGTGGGATATAAGTGATTTTTATCATCATCATTGTTCACAAATTGTTTAGTTACAAACCTCCTGAACAATCCAAGGATAAATGACCCAATTTGTCAAGGAACAATTATTTTTCTTGTTGCCTTTGGGCAGGTGACCAAATAAACTAATTAATTTTCTTCTCTCAAGAAAGCTTACTTAGCTTTCTTTAGTCCTCTCATTACCTTTACATTTATAATGTCAATATGAATCTGGTTCAATTTAGTAATATATCAGTTTAACTAGTCACGTGTCATTTTTTATTGAACAAAGTTAAGTTATTAAGTATAACATCAATTAAATTTTTACTACATCTAAGCACTGTGCCATTCTTAGCACTATGAGCCACTTTTTTGTCACTACTATCAGCTCAGGATAAATATCAAAAATCCACAAAAGGCTTAGGACATATTTTGGGGGGTTACGTTATAAATTTCTACATCCAAAAAATGTTTATCTTCCTATGACCAACTCTTTGGTGACTACTTATTTGGGCTATTAATGTCCCGTATTGCATTCTCTTGGACAATTTCTTCATCATCATCATTATCATCATCATCATTAGAGATATGTCATCACATAGCATGTATACATATATATATACACATGGCTATTATACAAATATAAAATGTATATATATATATTTATATATAGCTGTATATGTGTATATATTTATATCTCTATTTATGCAAATATATATATATATATATATATATATATATATATATATATATATATATATATATATATATATATATATATGTATTTGTGTAGCCAAGTGGCACAATGAATAGAGCACCAGGACTGGAGTCAGGAAGACCTGAGTTTAAATTTGGCCTTAGACACTTCCTAGTTGCATGATCTTAGGCACATCACTTAATGCCATCCAGGTGCCCCAAATAGCATATAAACACAAAAACAAAGGATTTTAATATAGTTCAGTTTTATGAAGGGCAGCTAAAAATGCTGGGTCTAAAGTCAGGAAGATTCATCTTTCTCAGTTCAAAGGTGGTCTCAGATTATTAGCTGTGAGACCCTGGGTAAGTCATTTAATCTTATTATCCTCAATTTCCTCATCTATAAAATCTTACTATAGAGAAAGAAATGGGAAACTATCCCACTATCTTTTCCAAGAAAGCACCAAATGGGGTCATATAAAGCCAGACATAATTGAAATGAATGAACAGCAATTATGCATAGTATATAGAGACATTTTGGTTGCAGAATGGATAGATCATTTGACCCGCTCTTGATTTAAATCCTGTCTTAAACATTAAGCGTCTCTGTGACTTTGGGCATGTCACTTGATCTGACTGCCTCAGTTTCCTCATCAGCAAAATTTAGATAATAATAGCACCTCTCTCCCAGGGTTGTGAGGATAAATTAAATGATATTTGAAAAATCACTTTTTAAATCTTAAGCACTATGTTAATACTAATTATTATTATTATTACAACAGCATTAGTAGTAGTGGTAATAGTAGCTGTAACAGCAGCAGCAGGAGCAGCAATAGCAGTAGTAGTAACAAGATATTTCTTTGAATTAGATGTGTTTGAATGATACTAGAAAGATGTGTAACTATAAGCAAATCATTTTATCTTTGAGTCCCAGTTTTATTCTTTATAAAAATGGGGATTGAGATGTAGAATGATGTAGTTGAAAGAGGGTTATCCTCAGATTCCAGAAATCAAACCCTGCTTCTAACACATTTTAGTTGGTTGTTAATTTTTTAATGATATTTTATTTTTTTAAAGTACATTTAAAGTTTTTAACATTCACCTTTGCAAAACCTTGTGTTCCAGATTTTTCTCCCTCTCTTCTCCCTTCCCCCTCCCCAAGACAGCAAGCAATTTGATATAGGTTAAATGTGTACAATTCTTTTAAACATATTTCCTTAGTTGTCATGCTGAGCAAAAAAAAAATTCATATCAAAAAGGAAAAAAAACAAACAAACCAACAACAAGGAAAAGATGAAAATACTTTGTTTTGATCTTCATTCAGTCTTCATAGTTTTCTCTCTGAGAGTGGATGACATGTTACATCATATATCTATTGTGATTGAGATGAATCACCTCATTATTGAAAAGAACCAAGTCCATCACAGCTTATTGTTGCTGTGTACAATGTTCTTTTGGTTCTGCTTGCTTCATTCAGCATCAGTTCAAATAAGTCTTTTCAAGCTTTTTAGCCATTCTCCAATTGAGGGGCATGCACTCAATTCTAGTTTGTTGCCACTGCATAAAAAGGCTACCCAAACATTTTTGCACATGTGGGTCCCTTTCCATCCTTTAAGATTTCTTTGGGATATAAGTCCAGTAGGAATACTGCCTTCTGGGCATAGTGCCAAATTGCTCTCCACAATGACTGGATCATTTTACAACTCCATCAACAATGCATTAGTGTCTTTTCTGGATGTTATTTTAATGATAATTTGTTCCATGCATTTCTCTTAAGATTATAAGTTGAGGACAGTTACTGACTTATAGAGGGAATTTTCTAAATGGGAATTCATTGCACAGATGAAATATAGGTCAAGGCATAATAAACTAAGGATATTTCAAAATCAGGATATGGTACAGCTAGTGTGAAGAATATTAAAAAGGCAGTGTTACTGAGGGAAAGACTACGGAGTAAGAAGAATAAAAATGTAGAAAGGGGGAAGGTTATTTGCTGTTGTCCAGTTGTTTGTCATATCTGACCTTTTGTGACCTAATTTGGGATTTTCTTAGCAAAGAGTGGAGTGAAGGAGCAGAAAAGTTATAGAAGGCTTTAAAAGTTGAACAGGGTCTTATGTTTGATCTGGAGGCAGTAGTTATTGGTGTTGGTTGAATTGAATTAGAATAGTCTGGTCAGACTTATACCTGAGGAAAATTAATTTGACATCCAAGTGGACAATAGACTAGAATGAGAAGAGATGAGGCAGGAAAATCAATTATCCTTCTATTGTGGTCATTAACTTGTGAAGTTATGAGAGCCTAGACCTGGATAATGGAAGTGTCAGAGTACAAAAAGGGATAAATATGAGAGATATTATAAAGGAAGAAAGGATAAGTCTTGGCAACTAACTAAAATGGGTGGGTGAGAGCCAGGCTGGGTGCCTTGAAAGGATGGTCATACTCTATGTAGTAGTAGGGAAAGCTTAGAGAATTGGACTAAATTTCAAAAAATGAAATTTAGTAAAGATTAAAATAAAGTCTTGGACTTAGGTATAAAAACTTATTTTTTCCAAATACTAGATGGGGGAGACATGATCAGAAGCAAATATTCTGAAAAGATGTGTAGGTTTTAATATTCTAGAAGTTCAAAATGAGTCATCAGGTGATAGCATGGCCAACTTAATTCATATGACATTGGACTGCTTTAAGAAAGACAAAGCTTCCAAAAATAAGAAAGTGACTGTTTGCTCTTACTGTCCTTGGCTGACTGCATGAGGAGAAAGATCTTCCATTATGGACATTTCCATAAGGGTGTCCATGGAAGCTGTAAAATGTCCAGAGGAAGACAATTAAGATGATGAAGAACCTTGAATTTATGTAATATGAAGATCACTTGAAAGAACTGAAGATATTTAGCTTCATGACAAGAAGATTCAATTGGAACATCCTAGTTTTTTTTCCAAGTGTATAAAAGATAAGATGTAATGTGTAAGATTAGGCTTGTTCTGGTGGTTCAAAGAGCACAGAACTAATATCAATGGGTTGAAATGGCAAAAACAAATGTAGACTTAATATTGATAGTGTGTATGTGGAAACCCAACCTTTCTAACAATTAGAATTATCCAAATTGTAGAATAGGTTACCTTGAGAAATTGTGAGTTCCCCCTCTTTGGAACCCTTTAAGTAGAAGCTGAACAGCCACTTGTCTGGTATATTTTAGTGGAGATTCCCTTTGTGTTTGGATTGGGACTTATATGGTGTCCAAAGTTCCATCTAGTTCTTAAATTCTGCAATTCTATGAATTCCTTGAGGAAGAGGCTATGATTAACAATGGTGGAAATCAGGGAAGGTTTCCTGGTGGAAGTGACATCTGAGCTGATTCTTGATAATACTTAAATCCTCATTGAGGGACTTTCTAAAAATTGGAGGTCATCTTATTCTTGTTATGTGTCATAAGATGTTCTTTTATTTTCTTTTTCCTTCAGTAAAATGTTTCTCAGTGGTCAGAGTACTGGATCATGAACATCTTAAATGAAAATGTCCAAGGTTTTTAGATGTAAATTCAAGTATCTCAAAGGAAAAGTTTGAAATTATCACAGCGATGTTCTGGGTTTCTTTCTGTTATAAGAGTCTTTGCTAAAGACTTTGCTAAAGATTGCCAACATCACTGCCAAAGGAAATGAACATATTCACCAAATTTCATCCTCAGTGCATATCTTTGGTGCAACAGTAAAATAAAGATATTTATATCTTTTCTTCTACATGGTTTTTTGGATTTGTAGACTGTTTCAAATTTGTTATATATTTAGTTTACATTCCATTTTTATCAGCATTCTATATAAATAAATTCTGTGCATGAAATGTAAAAACCTGGAGCTCATTAAATCACGATTAATATCAATTTGTATGTAATTTAGTTTGTACATTGTCTTGATAAAACTGTTCTGTTTATTTCACTGGAAATGTTAAAGATCTATATACACAGTATAATTTTGTCTTATTTGCATATGGGCAAATATGAAACACGAAGTATTGGCATCAAATGTGGTGACAATAATCCCATCTGTTGTCTCTTTAGGAGCATATGTTTACTCCAGGTAGGTTATCAGCTTGTCACATATAATGAATTGCAATTATATCGATTAGTCCTGATCTATTACATATTTTTAATGGAGATTTTCTGACTCCAAATCCAGTAGCCTCAAAAAAATACTTTTTGTTTTTAAATAATCTTTTCCCATCTTTCCCAGAGAGCAATACTCTATAATAAAGTATGAAGAAAGAAAAAAGGAAAGAAAAGAATGTTCTGCAAAATTCAACAAAGTATCAGTTAGAAAACCAATGTCATATTCAGTATCTCACATACATGATCCCCGATTTCTGCAAAAAAATAGGAAACAGGAGTATATTCTTATATCTTTTCTTTGAAGCCAATCTTGGCCTCGTTATAGTTCCAAAACATTCAATTTTGATTGTTTTTTCATTTTTTATTGTTGAAGTATATAGTATTGGGGTCAAATGAAGTATTTGCATCAGTGTTTAGAATAGTGTTTGACTCGTAATATATACTATATAAATACTTATTCCTTTCTCCTTTCCTTCATTTAATTCACTCTCCATCAGTTTACATTTCTTTTTTATTTCCCTCTATCTTTTTCATTTTTAATAACCCAGTAATTCTATTACATTCTTCTGCCATAATCTCTTTATTCATTCCTGTTCATTCATACAAAAATGTAAATAGAGATATTTTTATCTCTAAGGAGCTTTTCATATATGATTATTCTTAGTTTGCAATTTTTCTTTTGAAAACAGTTTATATATTCTGTTTTGACTTTCTGGAAAGTTTTTTTTTTTTTTTTTGCTTTTGGTTTTATAGTTTTGTTAGTTGCCCATAGATCAAAATTACTCATTTTACCTTATAAATTGCATGTATTCCTTGTTTAGAAATTTCATCCTTCCTAGCTACCGCATTATCCCCTTGTTCCACCACCAAATATGAATCTGCTTCTCATCTAGTTTTTATTGAATAATTTTTAATATTCAAATCACATTTCCATTTCAATTCAATTCAATATGGTATAAAATTTTAATGGATGGCTAATGTTTGCCATACTACTTTATAGTTTTTCTAGCTGTTCTTATCAAATAAGAATTTCTTTTCTAGATAATTTATGGTTTGGGGTTTGTCAAATGTTGGTATATTGAATCCAGTTCTTTAAGCTTTTTTCTCAGTTAGTGTGTTTGCCCTACTTTTCTGTTTTTTAAAAATTAGTATAAAGTAAATGGCTTTCATTCTTATAGTTTAATAATAGAGTTCAAAGTCTTGAAGTACTGTTCCCCTTCATTCCTATATTTTTCTTGACATCTAATATTTTTCTAACTTTAAATGAATTTTATTATTTTTATTGCTCTGTAAAATAAATCTTTCCTAAAATGACTGGCATAACATATCTATAGGTTTATTTTGCTAATATTTTGATTTTATTTTATTGATATGGTCCAGCCATCAACTATTCAAGTTGTTCCTTTTTCTTTTAAAGGACATTTTATAATTGGATCTATCTAGGTATTGAATGTGCTTAGGTTGATTGACTCCTATATATTTTATGCCTTTTATAGTTATTTTAAGTGGTTCTTCCCTTTCCTTTATTACTTCCTGGATTTTGTTATTATTATATTGGAATGTTATTGATTTTTTTAGGTTGATTTTATAGCTGGCAACTTTGTTGAAATTATTAATTTTCATAAGCAGTTTCTGTACTGATTTCCTAAGATTTTCTAAGTAAACTATCATATTATCATGTAATCTACCAGTAGGGAGAGTTTTTAATCTTTTGGGAATCCCATCTTTGTGCCTTTATTCTCTTCTCTTTTCTTATTGTTATTGTTATCATTTTTCAAACTTTGTAAAATAATAATGGGTAAAAAGTGCCTTTTGGAAAATGAACTCTTAAAAAAATGAGCATTTTCCACTTGGATTGCCAGAACAATTTCTAAAAGGAATTTATATTGGAAATCTCTGCAGTAATGGTGTTAGTTTTTTCAGAGAACCAACTTTAGCTTTTGTTTGTAAATTCTGTTTATAAATTTTAGTTTACAGTTAATCTAGTTTTCTAATTTTCATAATGTCCCTTTTTGTACTTATTTTGAGCATGATATTATGAGTTTTCTAACATTTGACATCCATATTTCTAATTCTTTTTCTATTTTGTTAATGTTTGTTTTCAGGGATAAAATAATTTTGTTTAGAATTCCTTTGGTTTCATTCCCCATATTTTGCAATTGTCTCACTGTATTTATTTATTAATTGTTTCTTTGAATTTCTTTTAATCTTTTCATTATTTAGGATTTCAATATTGAGTGTCTGATTCTGCTTATATCTTTTTTTATCTGTTTCCTGAATTACTTTCTATGTTTAAAACATTATAGCCTATGGAGGATATATTTACTGTCTCCTCTTTTAAAACAGTTATTTGCATTTTCTTTGTGTTTATTTTTGTAAAAAATTCCATGTGGTGTTAAGAAATATACATATCCCCTACTGATCCTATTCAGATGATGTCATAATCTCTCAGCTCTCAATTCTACAAGTTTTTTCAGCTTTTTTATTTTTTATTTTTTGTTGATCTTTCAGTTAGATTTGCCCAGCTCTGAGAGGAGCACTACAGCCTCCAACTATTTCTCTGGAATTAAATTTTTTTCTAATTCATTTAACTTTTCTTTTGTGAATAACAATGTGATGTATTTTGGTACATATAAATTTATATTGTTTATTTTCTATGGTTCCTTTCAGTATAATGTGATTTCCTAAATTATATATTGATTGTTGGGAATATTTATTTTTGCTTTGTCTGACATTTTAATTGCAACTTTTGCTTTTAAAAAATATAATTGATTAATATTAAATTTGTTCTAGGCTGTAATTGATAATCTGTGTATGTTTTTGCATTTTAGTAAAATATTCATCACTTTTTACAGTAATAGATCATTACATTCATGTATCATTTTGGGGGGAGCATTTCTGAATTAATAGGCATCTTCTTCAAAGCTCTTTGCTAGTGCACGAAAGTACTGCTTTCTAAATGTTTTGGTACCTTTCTTATAATTAGTGACTTCATTAGGACACATGCTGATCAATTTTTAAAAATGATTTATTTTTTGCCCTTCCTGTTATGTTAATACTTTGTTTTCATGATTAATTTTGCTTGAATTACCTTGAGGTAGGTGGATACCCACAGGGCTATCTTATACCATCTGTTTTGCTTCCTATTTATGACTTTCTAGAGTCATATTTAATATTTCTCTGCACTGTAAGGACTTATGCTCCCTGAAGCTGCTATCATCCTTGTGTCACTTTGGGGCATACTTTATAGGTGCTTCTGCTGTTGTTGGGCAGCAACCAATCCAAGAGACACTGGCATACTCCCTAATAGATACTGCTATTACTGATCAACAGTTTTGGACAATAGGACAACAAGATCGCTTGAATTTACCTGTTTTCCTGAAGACTTACATTGTGCATGCTCATTTGTCTAAGATCAGGAAAGAACACTAAGAGATATAATTGGCACTATGTTCATGATCATCTTAGATGGGTGACAGCATTTGCCTTCATTTATGTCTGAGAATTACATAAAAATAGCAGTGCCTACTCATAGTTGTGATGTCTTTTAATTTATGAGTAAATTGGATTTAAATGAGGCAGAATTACATGAATTCGTCAGCCTCAATCTCTTTTCCAGAGACATCACTGTCCAAAGGCAGGACAAAGTCAAGATGATTGGTGATGACTCAAGATGCAGTGGATGATGACCTTCGGGTCTTCAATGTCTAACCAAACTCTAAGCACTCCACTGCACCTGCCTCATGTTCTTTGGACTAAATTGTTCTTTTGCCTGTTCCACCAGGGAAAGTCTTCATAGGCTTGGTAGACACCCCTTTAACTCATCATAAGGCTGAAACCTCTTAGTTAACTTCTACCTGGTTTAAGTCATTTGCCAAAATAGTGGCTGCAATGCATGATACAGCCTCTTGGAGCAATAGGTGAGAGTTAGATGGATGTGGTGGACACCAGAAGTAGAAAGCAGCTTGGTCAAAGGGTTCAGTAACCCAGACTCAAGATGTTTTCTGAACCCACCCTACACCACACTCATATTTGTAAAGGAAAGTTATAGAATTGCAATCCATCCATTTTATTCACTCAATAACATCAGCTCTGATGATTCATTACTAATGCTGGAACAATGAGAAGACTTTGTGTCATCATACTTTAGTGTTTGATGATAGCCATCTGTGGCCAGTCATATGTAGCTTAATTCAAGTTTCCCAAAAAATTCCTTATTGTTGTTAGAGCAGAAACTTTGCAGGGAGTATCTGTACATGTTTGAAGTATTTATCCTATTGGTCCACTAATCTACATTAAATTCTCCCTTCTCTCCATTAAATCTTTACTATTATCTCTTGGGATATGCTTTGAATGCATTTTTTTTTTGCTCAAATGTATAATGCAGAAAGTTTTTTTGGAATCGAAGACTCACTTTCATTTCAAATGTCTTCCCACTTTCTTTTGTATAAAGAGCCCCAGAAAAACCTATGTATCACAAATATATCCTAACTTATATATGGAAATTTTAATCATGCAATTGAAACAACTTAATCTTGAATTTTGAAAAAAAGCAATTGATTTTGGGGAAAAAATGACCAGAAATGGAATAATTGGATATAATTTAACAGATATACATTAATCACCATGATAAAGAGGACAAAAAAGCTCAACAAGCAGTTTAGTCAGCAAACATTTGACTTGATTGTCAAACAGCAAGATGGTAGCCAAAATCAGCCTTGGTTTAGAAAAGGGACAGAAAAGATTCAGCCTGCCACTCATATGATGTGAAATCATTTGCTAAAATAATCACAGGTCATGATGAGCTGAAAGCAAGGTAAAATAGTTTCCTGTTGTTTGAGTCCTATAAGATGATCATTTTTGTATGGCCCATGAATGATGTTAGAAATATCCAAATGACACTTGGCAGGAAAAAGGCTTTTCACCCTTGGTTTAGAATATAAACTTGTTTGTAAAATTTTACAAAGAAGAATAATGGATTATTCTGAATGCTATTTCCTCATAAATTAGAAAGAAGCAATGGAGATTTTAAAAACTCTTTTAGAAGATCCTTATGGAAAGAGCCAACTAAGTTATATTATTTTTTATTGCATTTAAAGATGACAGAACCATATATAGAAGAAAAATAGAGGAAGACTCATATTATTTTTATAATGAATTGTTTTCATCATCTGGGACTATAGAACTTTCACATGTTGCCTTTAATATCAGAATTTTAGCTGTACTTATAGGTAGAAATGGTATTATAGAGAACAGTGTTGGGGGGGAAATGGCCAAATTTGGCTAAGTGAACAAAGACATTGTTGGTTCAGATAATATACTTGTGAAGGCAGTGAGGTCTAATTCATAAAGTCGCTGAAGGAGGGGTTATGTGAAAGAAGTGGAAAAAATTTCAGGCTTTATTATTACTGAGAAAAGGGTGAATGAGAAAGAATATCATGCTTACTTTATCATCTGTACAAAATCTTTATTTGATTTTTCCTTACATGTATCCAGAGAATACTTGATAAGTGTAATTGCAGGGGAGAAAAAGGAAGATTTTCAAACAATTCTCCAATTGATAAATGGTCAAAGGATATGAACAGACAATTCTCAGATGAAGAAATTGAAACTATTTATAGACATATGAAAATATGCTCCAAATCATTATTAATCAGAGAAATGCAAATTAAGACAACTCTAAAATACCACTACACACCTGTCAGATTGGCTAGAGTGACAGGGAAAGATAATGTGGAATGTTGGAGGGGATGTGGGAAAACAGGAACATGATACATTGTTGGTGGAATTGTGAACACATCCAGCCATTCTGGAGAGCAATTTGGAACTATGCTCAAAAAGTTATCAAACTGTGCATACCCTTTGATCCAGCAGTGTTTTTACTGGGCTTATACCCCAAAGAGATACTAAAGAAAAGAAAGGGACCTGTATGTGCCAAAATGTTTGTGGTAGCCCTGTTTGTAGTGGCTAGAAGCTGGAAATTGAATGGATGCCCATCAATTGGAGAATGGTTGAGTAAATTGTGGTATATGAATGTTATGGAATATTATTGTTCTGTAAGGAATGACCAGCAGGATGAATACAGAGAGGACTGGTGAGACTTACATGAACTGATGCTAAGTGAAATGAGCAGAACCAGGAGATCATTATATACCTCAACAATGATACTGTTTGAGGATGTATTCTGATGGAAGTGGATCTCTTCGATAAAGAGAGCTAATTCAGTTTCAATTGATCAAAGATGAGCAGAAGCAGCTACACCCAAAGAAAGAACACTGGGAGATGAATATAAACTGCTTGCATTTTTGTTTTTCTTCTCGGATTATTTATACCTTCTGAATTCAATTCTCCCTGTGCAACAAGAAAACTGTTCGGTTCTGCACACGTATATTGTATCCAGGATATACTGTAACCTATTCAACATGTAAAGGATTGCTTGCCCTCGGGGGGGGGGGGGAGGGAGGGGAAAAATTGGAACAGAAGTGAATGCAAGGGATAATGTTGTAAAAAATTACCCTGGCATGAGTTCTATCAATAAAAAGTTATTTTTAAAAAAGGAAGATTTTGTAACTAATTGTCTGCAATTAACACTTCTTTGCCATTTTGCAATTGACTAAAAGATACAGTGAATTCAGCATTGACCTGTATTTATTTTTCTTAATTCTTTTAAGGGGTTTTCCATCCATACATCAAAATCATCCAACATTTCTTTAAAAATATAATTTTTAGTTTTAATTGAAAATATGATTAGCATATAACAAGGAAAACTTAAAAAAGGCAGATACATCTTAGCCACAGATATTTCTCAATGTGATGGTGGATGTTTGAAGAGGTACATCCTAAACGTGGTAAGGTCCTCTCCTGTTTGTGGGCAATGTTATGCTATATGCTTGGTCTTGGAAGAGATCAGTTACAAGAGGCTAATGCATTTTTAATGTAAAACTAACCAAACGAATATATTTAGTCATTTAAGTCACTGAGTAGCAGTGTATCAAAGCATTTATACATAGATTAGTGTGTTGTATCTCACAGTAGAGTCATTCCATTAATGTTGATAAGAAATATCAATATTTTAAGTAACTTTTCAAATGTTGGGATTTTGGAGGGTAAATTTGTAGCATTTGTACTTGTGAAGTTTTAGTTGGGAAAATATATGTTAATATGCCTCAAAAACCTAACAAAACAGTTATATAAATTCTGGATATTGTTATCATTGTTGTTATCATTATCAATTTTATCTTAGTATCAAAGGGTAAAACAAAAAGAAATTGTAGAGATCATTTAGTCCATTACCTACCTATCAGTTTTAATGATGAAGAAAGGGATAGCTAGGTGATGCAGTGGATAGAGCAGCAACCCTAAAGTCAAGAGGACCTGAGTTCAAATGTGATCGCAGACACAACACTTCCTAGCTGTGTGATCCTGGGCAAGTGACTTAACCCCAATTGTCTCAGCAAAAAAAGAAAAAAGAAAAAAGAAAACCAAAACCTAGATCCAGGGAGATTATGTTTTAGCCAAGGTCCTTCAGCTATTAAGTGACAAGAGACCAGCTTTGAAATCAGTTCCTTTACTCCAGAGCTAGTGCTCTTTACAAGTGAGTACCTGAAGTTTTGAGATCTTGTTTGGATTGGGAAAAGAATGGATAAAGAGTTTTGGAGTTTTGGAAAGAATAGAATTGGATGGAATTCTACTTTGACCAAGTGAGGAAAATCAGCCCTTGAGGGCTTAAGAAGGGGATCCAGAAAGTGAGAGGAGGGAAAATAGATTAACGTTTTCTATTTAACAGTTTTGTGCAGACCTGGCTCTGACTCTGAGCTGAAAAAAAAATAGCTATGGAATAAAGTAGACAGGCAATATGGTGATTATTTTCATTATGTTTAAAAGCTTTTTCATTTCTAAATTTGAGGCTGTTTCAGAAAATTAATTTGCAAGCTTATACTTCTCCATTCATCCAGCAAATATTTACTGAAGACCAACTATGGGTGAGTTTTGTGGGCAGTGGTGGTACAAATGAATGACACAATCTCTGACCTCAAAAAGCTTAAACTCTCATGGAAGCTGATAACTGCATTTTCTGTCTTTAAAAGTAAGTCTACTTAAATTGATTATTTTGTTAATAAACAAGAACAAAGTAGTTTGGGAAATATAAGATGGAAAATAAATCTGTCAGCCATGGAATGTATTATATGGTTTGAATAACATTTATTTTCCAGTTATATCAAGATAAAGACAATTTTGCAATTAATTTTCATTACCTAAAACCACAATGGTTGGGTATTGAGAGATGACTGGCAGTATACTGGATTATGAAGAGAAAATAGTTAAAGATTTAGAAATTGCTATGGTTATTAAACAAAATGTATTATCTCAGTGCAGCTAATTGAAAATTGACAGTATTTATTTGGTTTTAATTTAATTTGAATTGTATATTTAGTCCAAGATACCACCAACTTGAAGGACATAGTCTATTTTAAAAGCGTGAGAATAGATTTAAATTATGACAGGAGAAATTTTAATAAGCCTAAAGGATGACTTTCTTAGCAATATAAAGTATTAGACTCTGGATGAATGTAGTAAGAGCAATATCGGTTTTAAGTAGATTGAGCAGGTCCCTTAAGAGGTTAGGTGGGAAAGACATTTTTCATCCTTGCTGCCTGAGGCATAAATGGCCCAGCCTAGGGTGAATTAGTGTAAAATACTTCACTTTGCCTTTTGCTGCTCTCTGGAGAATGCTTTCTTGTCTGATTTTTTTTTAAGGAACTAAATATTATTTAAACATGTGTTTTTACTTAATTCCTTTAATCTCTTAATGAATTAGGAGTTTTAAAATTCTAATTTTTGTATTTCAGAAATGATTATTTAATTTTTAAACCTTTAATCTCTTCTAAATATGGCTTCCAATAATGGTCTATCATTGAAAATGAGGAATTTGGAACCTTACATATTGATTAGATCAGATTAACTGGCTAATACCAATATTATGTTACTTAGATTATCTGACTAATAACAGAGCTATGTAGACATTTCTTTCAGTTTTATTGAACTATAAGGTTATATGATTATGACTTACTGCAAAATTCATATTGAAATATTAAATATGTTATGGAGTACTTAGCTATGCCACCCATCTTAACTATAATGATAAACCTCCCTAATTATCATAATCTCTAATATGAGAGGTAACAATCTTTGTACTTATATTTTGGACAGAATAATTCTCACTCTATGCTTTTAGACTATTTTTTAAAAAGGAGAATAAAAATAATAGAAAAGTTTTGATTAGTTTTTAGTGCAAAACAGATGATTTGGCAAAAGAGGCAGGAATTGTTTATGGTGAGAAGACAGATTGGTTCTGCTTGCTTACGAAAGAATTTTTTGATGACATTGAAGTTAAACTGTAGCTTTGCAATACTTCTCTAAGCCTTTTTGTGAAGAGGCTGGGATAAAAAGTTTTCCAAAAAGGGATTGCATTTTTTAGTTATGGAAGATTCAGTGTGAGTAGTTCCAGGGGTACTTTTCAACTTATCATTTCTAATTTACCACTGTGTTCAAATGTTTTATGAAATGAGGAAAAAAGGACTGTTTTATGTAGTTTCATTTCACTTATAGCAAAACTTCTGGAATTAAACTGTGTAAGAGTATGTTATCAGTAATGATTAATTTGAGGGAAAATGCTTTAAAGTGCACAATATCTTGAAAAAAGATAAATTCTTACCCACAACATGTTACCAGATTATCCCAGTAAATATAATCAGAAGTTAATTTGAATTCTAGTACTTTAAATGTAAGAGATTGAAAATGTTTTATAATATAAAATGTGGCTTTCCTAGATGTTCTCAATAATAATGTTGTTGTTCAGTCATTTCAGTTGTGTCCGATTTTTGGTGACCTCAATTGGGATTTTCTTGGCAAAGATACTTGAATAGTTTGCCATTTTCTTTTCCAGCTCATTTGACAAATGAGAACACTGAGACAACAGGTTAAGTGGCTTGTCCAAGGACAAACAGCTAGTAATTGTTTGAGGCTAGATTTGAAGTTAGGGAGTCTTTCTCACTCTAGGCCCAGTATTCTAATTTACTGGGCCACCTAATAATAATAAAGCCTAGGTTTTATGTGGTTCTTTAAGGTTTCTAGTGCACTTTATATATATTAAGTTAATCTGTTGGAAGATCTTGCTGATTTAAAAACAAGAAAGGAACAAGAAAATAAACAAAAGTGCCCAAGTAAAACAGGTGTCACAATACCCATCTATTAAAGTTCATAAACTTCATTCAAGAGTTTAGAGATAGCATAGAGTAGCAGACAGAAAGCTCATTTGAAATTGGGATATGAACTAATATCAGAAGTTATCTTATCCGTGTATTGTTAACTTATTGGAATATATAATTAGTCTGGAATATTCATAGCAGTTGTGGGAATAGGGAGGAGAATATTAAGATCTGCCAGAAACAAAGGAGGGAGTGAGTATGGAGCAGACTCTAAGCAAATGACTTGAACCTGAACCAGCCAACATACTAATGGGAGGAAGAGAAAAAACACTGGGGATTGTTCAGGAGCATTAGTGTGAAATCAGAAGAGAAGGGAACCAAATGTATTCAAAGCCTATGCCATGATGGGAAAGAAGGTAAAATGATCAGACCAGAGGAATCATGCTTTAGAGAAATGGAGCAAAGTCAGAGATGTGCCTGTAATAACTAAGAAGAAAGGCTTAAGAATGCTAGAACTAACCAGGTTAAGTTCAAATGCACATGTGATAGATTTGCACCCTATTATCATGTGAATGGTGCAGAATTTAGGATGATTGTGTACACAAAGTGAGAGGAAAAGCTCAAAGATATATGCATTCTCTTTTCTACTGGAAGTAAACAAGTTATGGGATCAGTAGGAACAATAAACTTATTTTTTTCTTTCTGCTGTCATCGTTTTCAGCCTTGTCTCAAATGAATAGCTGCCCTTCTCCTTGCTAAGACAAACCTGTAACCTTTGGTTTTTATCTTATAATCTCTCTTGTGACAAAATTCCTTGAGAGGGCTCTCTATAATCAATGCCTTCATTCTTTACTTCTTAACATCTTCTTAACTTTCTGCTGAGTAATCTCATTATTTAAAGGAAGCTGCTCTTTCCAAAGTAACCAATTCTTATTCTTAGAAGTCTTCATCTTTGATCTCTTTACAGCCTTTGACACTATTGTTTATCCTCTGCTTTTTCATATTCTTCTAAGTTTTTGTGACATTGATCTCCTGATTCTCTTCCTTCCTATCTGTGAAGGATGACCATTCCTTCTCAGCTCTTTTGCTGGATCTTAATACAAATCAAACCTCTAATCTTGGGAATTTCCCAATGCTCTGAGCTGGGCCTGATTTTTTTCTCCCTCCATATTATTTCTTGGTGATCTCCTCAGCTCCCAAGAAATCAATTAAAAGCTCCATGAAGATATTTTCAGATCTGTTTGTTCAGTTCTGACCTTTTCTCTGCTTTATTATCTATCTCCAGCTGCCTGTTAGACAACTTGAAATGTATGTCCTACAGATACTTAAACTCACTATGTCTAAAACTGAAATTATTTTCTCTCCAAACCTTTTCCATTTCCTAACTTTCCTATCAGTTTTGGAGAAATTGTCATCTTAGTTACCTAGGTTTATTATCTAACTATCATTGTCACTTCCTCATTTTCTCTCACTTCCCTTGATCAATCGGATGGCAAGTTCTATTGATTCTACCTTAATAACATCTCTTCTATAATTCATCTTCTCTCCTTTGACGCTGATCCCACCCTGATCCAATCTTACTTCTGGACTATTGCTATATTCTGACAGTTATTTTCCCTGCTTCATGTCTCTTCCTCTTCCAGGCCATCATCCATTTAATTGTCAAATGATCTTCCTAAAATACAAATTTGATTCTATCAACTTTCCTTCTGAAATTCCAGTGGCTCCTTATTGACTCATAATCAAATACAATCTGCTTTAATTTATAAAGCTCATCATAACTTGACTGCTTTCTGTCTTTTCAGTCTTATTACACATTACACAGTATTCCTGTTCAGAGTCTTTGATCCAGTGACATTAGCCTCCTTGTTATTCCTAGCACATGGCATTCCATTTCCAGAAACTGAACATTTTCAAAGCCTGTCCCACATGGATAGAACTCTCTCTTTCCTCTAGAGTACCATCTGAATTCTTTAGAATCCATCCAGTCTGCTTACCTCTCATGTCCTACAAGATGCCTTTTCCAAATACCTTAATTTTCCCTCTGAGATAATCTCTGATATTTCATTTATACATCTTATTTTTTCCTAGTTGTTTGCATGTTTCTCTTCCTTATTAGATTTTGAGCTTCTTAAAAGCAGAATCTCTTTTTTTATTTTTTGATTTTCTTGGTATTCCCACCACTTAACACAGTACTTGGCATATTTACAATTAATGACTGTTTCTTGATTTGACCATATAGGGATAAGCATTGTACAAGTTAACAGGCATTAATAGGTAGTGATCTTTATCATTAGAGGGAACTCCAAATCCATAAAATCACAGATGCAGTTGACTATTTGAGTAGATTAGAAATATAAGAATAATATGACAATAAATATTCAGCGTATATACTATCAAGTAAAACAACAAATTGAAATCCTGATTTTTTTCTCTTTAGTGAAGGTCATATGAAATGGTTCTTTTCTAGGTTCTTCATTTTATATTATATTATTCAGAAATAAAAATCATTTCTACTCCCAGATTTTTTTGGGGGGGCATTTGGAGTTAAGTGACTTGCCCAGGGTCACAGGACTAGAAAGTGTTTAAAAGTGTTTGAGACCAGATTTGAACTCTGGGATCCTTCTGGCTTCAAGTCAGTGCTCTATTCACTGTGCCACTTAGCTGCCCTGGTTTTTTTAAATAGCATTTTGATATCTGAAATTGCAAGTAAACCTAGCAATTTGTTAATAAGACAAATACTTCATGGAATATACTTGTATGGTCTCATAGACACTTTAAGTATTGGAACTTGAGCTCTGCACTGCATTCCAACTAAACATATGCAAGTGAATCATATGACACTTTATCCCTTCCCCTCTGAGTTCTGTAATTACAGGTGTGGCCTATATAGAAAAGCAAATATCACTTTTATTATATTTCATAGATAAATAGCATTTATTCATGAGATTCAGTATTTGACCTCTAAGAAGACCTCATCAGTTTATTTTTCAAGTTGCCTTTTTACCATAACATTAAACCATTATTTTTACCATATTATGTTTTCTGACTTGAATGACTATAATATAGTGATTAAACATTTCTCAAAATTAAATAAATAAATAAAATGTTACCAGCATGTATGTTTAATATGAGTATATTACCTACTGATTACTAAGTTAGATCTCTTTAATTCTGCTACCATTTAAAAGGAAGAACACCATCTGGCATAGTGATTTAGTGTTTTGTTTTCTTACATAATCTAACAACAATCAAAACTCTATGCACCTTACTGAATGCATTTAGGACTAGTGTAAAGTCCAGGCTAGCTCTCCGGAGAACCTTAGGATCACTCAGAGTCAGGATCAGTCAAAGTCCTTGGTCTTTAGGAGGAGAAGTGAAGGAGGAAGGCAAAACTGCCATGTGGCTCATCAAAGATGGTTCCTGGACTT